>NC_045617.1:97361369-97531369 GCF_009829155.1 Mustela erminea
ATTTTTTAACAGAGCTTTTGGTCCCCATCAGATACTTTGTTCCCTATTCCTATCAAGTTATGTTTTATTTCTTTAAACAAAATTATTTATAATCATGTCTGATAATCCCAAGGTCTCATTTCAATAATTCCAATATTTAATATTTTGAGGAGCCTGTTTTCTTTCATTACTGCTATTTTTTGCTCATGCGGCCATATTGCTATATTGTTATTTTTAGTATGTGCATCTCATTTTCCCTGTAACATTATTCATGAGAATTCTTTCAGCATTAAAATTAAGAGTTACAGTCTACGAGGGAGTTTCTATTATCTTCTGTCAGGTACGTAATAAACTAATTTCATAGCATTAGGTTTCCCTTTATTTCTTGTTTTGAGGAGAGTGCAGGTGAGATTTTGTATTGCAACTCCTACCGAAAGCAGGCTTATGCTTACTCACAGATATGACCACACTCTCCCAAGTAGAGATAAAACAATTTTACTAAACAGGTGATCTAACCAAGAAGTAAGAGAACTCTACTTCTTGTTCGTCCTTACATGGAGGGTGTAACCCTGGGAAATTCCAGCTCTGTGAGTGGGAGAATATCTTAATAGCCTCCATACTTTGGATGGATCCTGGCTTTTGACCATACTGTGTTTGCAGGCAGACTAGAAAGCCAGAGTTTACCAAACTCAGCAAATGCCTTATGTCAAGAGTAGCTTCACTTAACTCTCTGAGTTGGAGATTTTACTTAGATTTTGACCTGTTTATTCTCTATAACTTGTCTATCCTTTGGTGTTTTAAGATGGATAAAAAAAATTATTCCTTTTTACCATCACATTTGGTTATTTCTTTGGCGGGGGGGGTAAAGAGATGATCTTAATAGCTTAGCTCACTATTCTAGAAACTTCTATCTTCTGGTTGATATATTATATTGTATTTTATACATATATAACCTGTTTTATTCTGAAATGCACATAAGATAATTTTACTTTGTTTTGTTATTATGCACAAACAGCATTTGATAAAATCGAACATCTTTTTATGTTAAAAACTCTCAGCAAACTGGGTATGGAAGAAATGTGCCTCAACATAATGAAGTTCATGTATAACAAGCCAGAGCTAATATCACACTTGTCAGTAAAAAGCTGTAAGCTTTTCTTCTAAGATCAGGAATGAGACAAGGGTGCCCACTCTTACCACTTTTATTAAACATACCACTGGAAGTCCTAGCCAGAACAATTAGGCAAGAAAAAGAAATAAAGTTTTTCAAATGAGAAAGGAAGAATTAAAAGTTTTTCTGTTCATAGATGGTACATTACATATAGAAAACGTCACAAAAAGACTTCACAAAAAATCTGTTAGATGTCACAAAAGACTTCACAGAGGCGCCTGGGTGGCTCAGTCACTAAGCGTCTGCCTTCCACTCAGGGCATGATCCCAGAGTCCTGGGATTGAGTCCCACATTGGGCTCCCTGCTGGTGGGAAGCCTGCTTCTCCCTTTCTCACTCCCACTGCTTGTGTTCACTCTCTTACTGTGTCTCTATCAAATAAATAAATTTTTAAAAAAATCTTTAAAAACAAAACAAACACAGAAGATTTTACAAAAAACCTGTTATAACTAATAAATGAATTCAGTAACATGGCAGAGTATAAATGGCAGAATATAAAATCAAAATATAAAAATCAGTTGTGTTTTTATATGTAATAATAAAATATCAGTAAAAAATTTAAGAAAATAATGTCATTGAGGGACGCCTGGGTGGCTTATTTGGTCAAGCATCCAACTCTTGATTTCAGCTCAAATCATGATCTCAGGGGCCTGGGATCCAGCTGCATGTTGGACTCCTTGCTCAGTGAGGAGTTGACTTCAAGATTCTCTCTCCCTTTGCCCCTCTCCCTACTTGCTCTTTCTCTCTCAAAAAAAAAAAAAATAAATAAATCTTTAAAAAAAAATTCCATTTATGATTTCATGAAAAAGAATAAAATACTCAGGTATAGATTTATATGTATCTTTCCTGATTTATTAACAGAGTTACATTTATTTTTAAAGATTTTAAAAAATTCCCCAAATTTTTTAGCAGATTTTTTGTGGGCCTTTCTTATTTTAAAGTCCTAAAGCTTGGGGTGCCTGGGTGGCTCAGTTGGTTAAGGGTCTAACTCTTTATTTTGACTCATGTCATGATCTGAGAGTCATGAAATCAAGCCCCATGTTGGGCTCCATGCTCAACGGGGAGTCTGCTTGAGATTCTCTCTCCCTCTGCCCTTTACCACCACCCACCATGCTCTCTCTCTCAAATAAATAAATAAATCTTTAAAAAATCTCGAGACTTAAACCTATGCATCTATGCTGTTTTTCTACCATGACTAGTCTTCGTAGCAACAAATAGGAAAAACATCAAAGACAGGGGTTGTAACAGGTTCTTTCAGGATTCGACTTATTTTACAATCATGGATGTGGAAATTTGGTAGCCAAGCAATGAAACAAAACTAATGGAAAAGTATTGGTGAACCAGGCTAAATAATCTCAGTATCAGCCATGGGATAACAGATGAGAGAGACCCAGGCGTCCCTGGACAGAGGGTATGTGAAAACAACTTAAGTTCATTTCCCTATCTCTTATCAGGACACTTCTCCCCATTAGTGTTCATAGATTCTGTTAAAAAATTCATCATGTCTTTCTGTAGCTTTTAATGTTGCAAGATGACATTTAGAAATTGCTAAAAAAAAAAAAAAAAAGAAATTGCTCAACCAATTAATAATGGAGGATTTGAAGGCAATGATCAGGCATTTGAGAATCTTCCTCTTATATAGCTCTAGTAATGAGAACAAAGGTTTTTAAATCAGAATGCCTGGGTTCATCCTAGGAGAGGTAACCATCAGTCTGTGACTTGGTTTCCTCATTTGTAGAATATGAGTAATAAGAGGATCCTCTGCAGAGTTGTTGTGAATATTAAATAAGTCCATACATAGAATGTGCTTTGAACTAAGCCCGTCCCTTAGTATGTGTTATGTGAATGTTCAAAGGGAATGGAGCTTTTCAATCCTCAGTGGAGGCGGAGTGAAGATATAAGCACTTCTCGGGGAGGTAGCACATTGAATGTGTTCCTATGAGTAGACCAGTTTTAGGAAGTTAGGTGCAATAAGGATAGAGGGCATTGGTTGCCTCAGGAGTGGGAATGAGAAAGGAGTTTAGGACAAACGTACAGAGGTGCTGTTCTTAGCCTAATTGATATTTTTACTCCTGCTTTATTGCTTTTTTCCTCCCACTCCTCTGTCCCTCAGTTACATAGGCTGAATTCTCTTTCCTTGAAGCCAGTGAGTATACAGACTGATTTTTCTTTTAACCAAGGAATATATTAAGTAAGGTTGAACATGAATTGTTATTGTGCCACAAGGGGAAAGAAACTGATTCAATCTGATTCTCAAGTGTATTCCTACATTGAATAATAATGACATTATCATTTAATTATTTAGACATTAGCTTCATTCGCATGTGTAGTTTGGGATCATTTAGAAAAAAAACTGGAAAGAACAATATTCTGTTTTTATTGTAGAACCCCACTGTTAAATATCTTGCAGGCTAATGTTTAATCGCATTTTTAGTCTTGCACAGTTCTTGATAATAATTAACCTGAAATAACTACTTCCTTACGTGAGTTGGGGACACATTTGCTTTTGTTGTTTCCTTTCTCAGGAAGTTAAATGGTTAAAACTTGCCAATCTAAATTGTCCATGAATAGCCATAAGAGGAAAAAGCCCATGAAACGTGGAAATAGGAAGGTTTTGTATGTATTTCCTAATATAAACTTGAATATTTGTTAAACATTTAAAGACTGTATTTAAATGGATGTTTCTTTTTAATATCATGTGACTAGAATATTAGGCTTGAAAACCTTAGACTCCACTATGAGGAGTTTATCTCTTGTTTGTGGTGACTAAAGTCAAGAAAATCAAATTATGAAGCCTCTCTACATTAAACATAACTTTGGTGAGCCATGTTGTAGGTCTACAACAGAGTTCATACATATATATATATATATATATATATATATATGAAGTATGTTTGAAGTATGGCAGAGGCAATAAAAGATAAGAAACAAAAAATACTATATATAGAGAGATATATATAGTATATATATAAATGCTCCCAATAAGATGACATTTTATGGTAATGAGCAGGAATGTTTAATACTCCAGTGGGGAAGAAATTTAAAAATTTATAAGTAGTTATTTCAGGTTAATTATTATTATAGTATAAAAATACTATATATATATATATATATATATATATATATATATATAGTATTTTTTGTTTCTTATCTTTTATTGCCTCTGCCATACTTCAAACATACTCAGTTCAGTTACTTAGGAGATGCTCTACTAGTTTTCCAATTAACTGTGACAAAAATCAATTAAAACATGTTTTGGAATTTTAAAAAATCAATGAATTAGCAAATACGTGTATTTATTGCGATGGGTTTTATTATTTTTTCAACCTTTTTTAGGGGGACTGGGGCAGAGGAAGATGGAGAGAGGCAATCTTAAGCGATCTCTGTGCCCTGCATGGAGACAGACTCAGGACTCCATCTCACAAACCTGAGATCATGACGTGAGCCAAAATCAAGAGGTAAATGCTAAACCAAATGAGCCACCCAGGAGCCACAATTTTTCCAAATTTTTAAATTTCTTCCCCACCAGAGTATTAAACATTCCTGCTCATTACCATAAAATGTTGTATTATTGGGAGCGTTTACTTTTCTACCTCATTGTCAGATGGCCAAATAATTTGCTGGGCCAGTGGAATGTGAGAAGTGACAGAATTCCAGACCAAGCAGAAAATTTAAGAGGCATCATGTTTCTGCCAACTCTTGTGCTTTCCCACATATCACCTTGATATGATAAAGTAGCTTCTTCTTTTACTAAAGGGAGATATTTTTATGTAGGAAAAGGATGGGAGGTTACTTTTTCAATTTTAGTTGTTTTCCCTTACTTTTGATTCAAACTATGCCATTGGGTTAGTATTTTTAGACTATTATCTCAGAGAAGGCATACAGTATCTATATAAATACACTTGTTGCCCATAACAATATAGTAGCTGATTGATTCTTGGATTGAACCTCACCAGATTCTGTCCCAAAACACATTTCTAGAAGACAATATAAATGTTGCCCTTACTTCAGGTTCTGTCCTAAATCAACTCAACCTCTTTGTTGAAGGCTCCCTGATCACACCTGCCAACACCAGTTTTTCCACTATGCTACTTCTTCCATATTGTACACTGGTCTCATTGAATTGGTGTGTTTTGAGGGTGAGTGATGGTGTCATACAGCACCTCCATGTTCACTGAATACATAAGTCTATCGGAGGACAGTGTGCATTGATGAGTAAAGTAGATCACGTGGAGTTTAGTATGTGAGGTATCAGCTGGCTTTAGTTATACTCCCATTGATTCTTATCCGTCTCACAGGAAACTCCTTGAGGACAGTCATCATGTCACTCCATTATTTTTTCCCACAGCACTAGGCACACACAATTGTGGTTCAGCAAGTGCCCATTGAATATAATCTAACTGAGCTCAATAGGTAGGATAACAAAAAGACTTTTTTGAGTCAGACTTCACTCATTTGGAATTGAAACATACATAAGTCCTCAGAATCACTAATTTAAGCCTCATCACCTTAGTGTTCCGGACAATTTATATTACCAAAATCCATGAATGAGCTGCTGAACTCTTATTTTGTGAACAAATTTAAAGAGTTGAGGAAACAAAGATTTAAGCATTTTTGTTACTCATTCACACTAATAGTGTATGCAGGTTGGAGTTGACCTGGGAGAGATACAAGTGTCGCCATTTAGGGTGGAGTATTGTGGCCATGATCACCCCATTCTATAGCACAGATGTGCTACAGTACCTGGGTTGCAGGTGTTGTAATGCAAATTTCCAGCAAACACCTAGGACTATAGAGGGGAGCCTGGCTGGCTCAGTGGGTGGAGCATGGGACTTTTGATCTCTGAGTTGTGAGTTTTGAGTTCCAAGTTGCATGTGGAGATTACTTAAAAATAAAATCTTTAAAACAAAACAAAACAAAACAAAAACTTCAGAAGAGTGTTGGGATCAGTGCGTGGGACAGAACATGCTATCTTTCACCAGATAGACAGTTTGAATCTCAGTTCTAGTACTTAATGCTTATTTGCTGAGCAGTTTAGATAAATCACATAAACTGTTTAAATCTTGGTTGCCCCATTTATCAAATGGGAACAAATGCCTACTTCAAAGGCTTCTGGAATGTTAGGGATAAGGTGGTGAGTTGCCTAGGGCAATGACTGACTCGAGGATGGACTGTAATACATGTTAATCTTTGTTGTTATTCACACCTTCAGTCCCTAACCCAATGCCTGGTATATCATAAATGCTAAATCAAGTTAACTTCAGTAAACGGACTCTCTTGGACTCATTAACCAGTTTCTGTTGTAATGACAGGAAAAGAAAGCTCTATAAAACATGGAGAGATTTTATGAATTAGAAGAGGTGAAAAAGACTTTGTCCTTGTAGCTGTGTATGGAACTATGGCTATATAGTATAATTCGTGTCAATAGTTAATATTAAGTATCTACATCTGATTAGCACTGAGAGCACTTTTTCATGTACCACAGAAGATTTAAAAACAATATGGATAGAACTGGTGTCGAACATGGGAAAAAATTTGCCACCTCTATTGCGGAATTAGAAAGATGGTGGACAAGCTTCTGAATCAGAAGTACCTGATGTCCTGGTATGTAAAAAAAAGTTATCAAAAACCCATCCCTATATTGTTAATTACTACTTACCATGACAGTGGCACACATTGTGTAGCACTTGAACCCAGGTAAGTAAGAAGAAATTATCCGCAATTTGTAGATGATTGTATAATTGGAAGTTTATGATGCCAGGAAACAACTCTTCTAGTACAGAGCTCCTTCCTCTGTGGGCTTACTAAGTCTTCTACTAATAATAGAGATCTAGAGAGGAAGGTATAACTTCTTATTGTGATAGATGAGAGCCAAGTCCCCAAAGAATGGTAAATCAGTAGCTCGTAATGTCAGGGGTCTGGGAGGGGGAGAGAATACTCTAAGGCAAATCCTTGAAGGCAACCTTAACACTTTGATATTTTCACTGGGTAACTTTTTTGTTGTAGGGGCTATCTGTGTACTATAGTATGATCAGCTGCTTTCTTTGCCTTTACCCATTCGATGCCCATAACACTCCCTCAGTAGGGACAATAGGAAATGTCTCCAGACATTACCAAATATCCCTTATGAAGAAGGGGCAAATCAGCCTGGTTGGGAACCAGTCCTCTAGGAAAAAGACAAAAAATAAACTTCACCTACTTTACAGTTTTCATCATGACTAAATATAAGCAGAAGTTATGGTATCTGAACCAGAAGTTATTATTTTTCACAGATCCAGGTGCAACCCTGCTTCTTAGTAGTTTAGTTGGTGCTGAAAGCAGGAGAAAACAGTGGGGATCGGTGAGACACTTTTCCTCCAGGAGAAGATAAGTCTGGTCTCACAGAGAGAAATCTGCTAGTATTCCAGGGCATAAGGCCAAGTAAGATCATTCACTGAAACATAAAGAGGGAGCAGGAGGGAGAATTGTCCATCTGAAATGTATCCAGGGTGTGCTAACCACACATTTTCTTTCCTGTAATATGCTGTATAATACCCATGGGTGGTGCCACTCTGTGTTTCTGACTCCAAAACACCTTGGAGCCTTTCTCAACAGCAGAACCACTCTACTTTAATATTAAAAGGGTGCATTGGGGGGAGTATACAAGGTTATGAGTCTTGAGACCTATGATTTGACACTTTGTCAGTCACTAGCCACTAGTGTGTAACCTCAGGCAAGGTGTTTCACCTCTCCGGATCTAGGTTTCTATATCTGAAAATGAGATTAATTTCAACATCTCCACGCTTTAAAATTGTATGGTTTTCTTTCTCTTATGACCACAACTAAGTCACTGCTATTACTGCCAGCTAGTATGAATGTATGATTATTCTACCAAGCACATCACCAGAAGTAATATGGTAATATTGGTGGTATCATTCTTGTAAAGTTAAAAAAAAAAGTTCTAATGAAGCAGATTAAGGCTACTTACAATATATGCATCCTTGGGCTCAGGAAGACTAGGGAGGAAATGATCTACTTGGATATGAGAAATGAAGTAGCCAGGGCATTGAAATCCATAACTCACCATGGTTAATGAATCTTCCTCTCCCTAACCCAGTACCCCAGGCAAAAGATTGGCATTGGTACCTATTAAATAAGAGCTAGGAGAAAAGGAATTACAGTCAAAACCCTCTTAAGACATTTTCAAAGGAGCAGCCATTAAAGCTTCTAAACCAGGAAATCATCCTTGGATAGAAATGGAAAATCACAGGTACGCTGCCATGCAAATGTTGTCATTTAATAAATACTATTGGATGAGGAGGATGATAAGAATAAATGCATGCTGGAGGCAAAAGTGAGAAGCAGGAACCTTTTAAAGGGTGGTTAATTTTTTTTTCCCCCACAAACTGAGTTTGTACTAGTGGAAATGTTCTATCACCTGGAGATGGAGATTCTTAATGGACTGATTTCTCTCACCCCAAATTTAGGCTTTGGTGGTCATTGTAGCCACACAGATGTAAGGGGCACTTTTTCCATTTGGGGAGATGGAGGGGAAGGATTATCACTTTCATAGTCAGATGCACTCTTCGAAAGGTAAAGGCAAGACCTCCTTTTCCTCATCTGTTGCTAGTTTCCCAGTGGATGCCAGCCCCCTCCTCTGCAGCAGCATCAGTGAAGATATGCAGGCAGGCAGCAACCACATTAATGATCTAATTGGATTATTGATTGATTAAGGAAGCAGTGAGAGATGGTGCCATAGAGAAAGTTTAGCTTTTAAAGTAAATATTGTAATACTGAAGTCTCTAAGAGAATTTGGAATCAGTGAAATTTGTTTGGGGACCTTTACTACTCTCTCAGTGGAAGCATAGATATGGTGAGCATTGGCATTCTCTGCCGCATCTCGCCTGCTGCTCAGCAGGTTCCTATTTGCCTCCTGCAGACCAAAGTCCCATCAGGCACTGCTTGTGTCTTCACATTCAGGACCTCTAGGCATCCAGTCAGGATATGATGATCTAACAACAAAAAAGGCAAATTATCCACACTCCTTCTTCACTTAGTAGGAAATGGAGGAGCAGGGATAGGTTGATTGGACTACATCTGTCTCAGGCTGGCTTCCTGGAAAGCAGACGCAGACAGAAGTTGCCTGCAGGAGGTTTGTCAGGAAGTGCTGTTGTGAGCCCCACCTGAGGAAAGGAAGGGAAGGAAGCAACACATTCCTCAGCCAGTTGCATGATGTAGCTGGGGTGGCCCTTTAGGATTGCCCCAAGGTAGGGCAAGGAGGCTGGGCTTTTATAGTTCAGGTGGATCGGTTATTGGATTTGGATATCTCTGGAAAGGGGCATGGCCTTAGACAAAGTGAGGGGCAACTTTCTTTAGCTGAGACAATAACAAGTGTTGTCGGAGGGCTCTTGGTGGTACAGTTGATTAAGCATCTACTCTTGGTTTCTGCTCAGGTCATGAACTCAGGGTTCTGATCCAGCCCTGAGGCTGATCCAGCCTTCAGCAGGGTGTCTGCCTGATATTCTCTCCCTCTCTGCCCCTCCTCCTTCCTCTGTCTCTCTCTCTAAAATAAATAAGTCTTTAAAAAAAAAAAAAAAGGTGTCATTCAGGGGCTCTATTTGGCACTCTGAGCAACTGGGAAATCAAATCCTTTAGTCCTTTAGTGGGATACAGGAGCTGCATCATAGTAACTGCTACAAAATATCATTCAGAAAAAGGAACAACACAACAGTCATTGTTTGTACTAGCACTTGGAATCCTGGGAAATTTCTTTTCCCTGTAAGAGAAGAAGGTACCTGATGAGATTTCTGGAAGAACTTCTTCCCATTTTTTTCAGTGGCTCTGCCTTCTAGGGAAGTTTTGCTTTATTATCTTCTACACGTGTATATGAAGTGGGTGGATGGTGTGGCGTCATTTTTTCCCTGGGGTTATGCATATTTTAGATGTATTCCATTTCTGAAAATTTGGAGGGCCAAAAGACTGATTTAAATCTTGAGTAGTGACTTTTAAAATCAGGATTAATGGTTTCTTTGACAATACAGTTTATTTAAAAACTTTATAGACCTCTGATCTATTTGTTTCCAGTCAATTTCATGTAAAAATCATACCAGATTTATTTTCCAGACATCATCCCCAAATTTGCTTTATTTGCTTCTTTACTCCCATGCATCTCTTTTCTCTTAATTTAATGGTGGTTACCTTGAAAGTATCTTGCTTTGCCCAAGGTTGAATATTAGGAGTCTTTACTTGTCTATCAATCTTACTTTTATACTTCTTGAGGTCTAGAAAAAGTCATTTTGTCTGAAGCTTTAAAATACTGAATTTCATTCTCTATTTTGGGACAATTTTCTAGAAGCTTATCACTTTCTTCAAATACTTTGCCAAACACAACCAATAGTAGCCAACACACACCATCAATATGTTTCCTTCCAGCCAGCCCCCTGAAGAGTTGCCACCTCAGTAGACACATGGTCTCCTTCTCACATTATTTCAAGTGACAGGCTGACCAAACAGTTTACCGCTGTGTATTATAGGTCAACAGTTCATTGTATCTTTTTCTTTTTTTTTTTTTTTTGCCATGTATTTCACATACTTGAGATACTGGGTTTTGCAGCATCCTATTTCAAGCCACCAATTTTTATCAGTGTCATACATTAACAGTTTACCAATTTACCAGTTGTTGTAATAGTTTAACACTATAATAAACAACCCACAAATTCCAGTACTTAACATTTTTATAGTGTCTAGCTCATTCATATCACATCCATTGTATGCCAGGTCACTCTCATCCATGCACTGATTCAGATCTTTTGAATCTGCGTCCTTTTATCTTTTGTTACTAATATCCTTAACATATGGCTTCTAAGATTTTCTAGGAAGAGAAAGAAAACAGAGGGTGGAGCATGGGAGATTCAAGAAGCGGGTGTTAAGCTGGAAAACACCAGATATCACTTCTGCCCATATTATGTTGTCCATAAGTCATTCAAATGTTTCATTTAACTTCAAAATACATTTTAGTATATATCTTGGGTGAAGAGCAGAAAGAGTGTTGATGAGCAGCCATCCTTTGCTCCTGGTGGGCTGGAGCAAGAGGTCAAACCAAATTGTGAAGGGCCTTGTATTACCCTCTTATGGAAATTGGACAGTAACCTTAAAAAAATGATTTAAGGGAAGTGACTGAAAGAAAGGGAAAAGTAAAGTTGGTTGGTGATATACAAGATAGGAGGATCTAACAATGCAAACTAAGGAGGGATATTAACAGAGGTAATGAAGAGTCTTAAGAGAGAGTGATGTCTTGGAAGTTAAGGGAGGAGAATTTTCACAGAAGTCTAAAGTGTCAAATGCTACAGAGTAGCCAAAATGATGGGATAGTGAAAGGACAGAAAATACCAAGTATTAAAAATTTGGGGGAGCAGCTAGAGATTGATACATACCCTTTGGAAAACTGTATCAGCTAAAGATGAAAAATATATATTTGTATGTGATACAAGAGGTTTTTGGATATCTATAGTAAAAGCTCTGTCATATCCAAGAATTGGAAATGGCTCAAAAGTCCATCCATAGCAGTATAGTACAGATAAATTGTGATATGTTTATACATTGGAATATTATATTATCATAAACATAAACATTATGCATAAATCTCACAGTGCTGACCAAAGGAAACCAAACAGAAAATGTATATCCATCATTACTCTATTTACATAGGGTTTAAAATAGGCTAACTTAATCTACAGGATTAGAAATTAGGATGTTGGCTACCCGTAATGGCTAGGTATGACTGGAAGGGGACAGAAGAGTTCTTTTTAAGCTCTGTTTGGTTAATGGTTACATAGTTTGCTAGATAATAATGGCTCCCTAAAGGTATAGCTATAGCCTAATCCCTGGAATCTATGAATAAGTTAACTTACATGGCAAAAAGGATTTTGCATATATGATTGTTTTAACCATCTTGAGATTGAAAGATTAGCCTGGATTATATTTTAGAGAGAGAGAGAGAGAGAGACAGAGTGGGAAGAAAAAAGAGAATACTTAGGTAACACTTCAGTAAAAATTTACATTAAGAAAAGGATGGAACAGGAGAATTATCTTTGGGTTTCACAGGAAGTAATTTACAACCCTATGTAGAGCAGTGGAGGTAGGAGCAAGGTTGTAATGGCTTGGAAGGCAAAAGAAGCTGAGGAAGTAGAGAAATGGATATGGATACTTCTTTTAGAAGCTTATCAGTTATGGTAAAGAAAAAGTTATGGTTGTAGTTGGAAGGAGTGAGGTAAGGTGCATTGGAGTAGTGTTAAGGGAAGAGTTTTGTTTAGGCTGAAAGAGCCATAAGCAATTTTTTAAGTGGAGGGGAAGTAACCAGAGAAGCTATAGGAAAGAATGCTCAAATAGCAGAGATGGAAATACTCCATATTACTTCCTTTTTTATCCCCCCTGTAAGTAAGAGGAGAAATGAAAAATAAACACATAAAAGAACACCTGGAGATTTTATGCATATTAGAAGGTAAGTGTCCCTTCCTCTGCTCCCTTAAGGTAGGAGGCACAGAGCTAAGCTCTTCTGTTTATTTTTGTGTCAGTTAGCTATTGCTGTGTAATAACAATCCAAAAATTGGTGGTTTATGTTGAAAAGAATTTATTTAGCTCATGTGCTTATAGGTTAGTTGGGTGGTTCTTTAGTCTCAGTTGACTTGGTTGATTTTTTTTCTTTTTTTTTAAATTTATTTTTTATTTTCAGCATAACAGTATTCATTATTTTTGCACTACACAGTGCTCCATGCAATCCGTGCCCTCTATAATACTCACCACCTGGTACCCCGCCCTCCCACTCCCCGCCCCTTGAAAACCCTCAGATTGTTTTTCAGAGTCCATAGTCTCCCATGAGAGACTATGGACTTGGTTGATTTCTGCTGTTTTTCTCATTTGTGTGCAATCAGTTAATGACTCACCTGGTCTAAGATGGCCCTACGAGGGTGATTTGAATCCATTCCCTACTGTCTTTTATCCACCAGTAGGATAGCTTCAGTTTATCTCATATAGACTCAGGATCTCAAGAGATCAAGCAGAAGTATGCAAGATATCTTTAGACATATGCTTGTATCTGACATCTATCACTGCCACCTCATCCTTTTGGCCAAATCAAGTCACAAAAAAAGTCTGAATTCAAGGACTGGAGGAATAAATTCAGCATCCTGATGGGTAGAACTACAAAGTCACATTGCAAGAGGCCTGGACACAGGGAAAGAAATACTTGGGCCATTTTTGCAATCAATATACTAAAATGCTCTTTGCAAGTCATGGAGTTATAATGAAAGACAGCATTTGTAAGATATGTTTCCATGTTGATTTAACTCTAGCTTTGTTGTTACTCTGACATCATTCTTTCAGAGGCTGCCTTTTGTCCATAGGACAGGCTTTTTGGGCTGCTGGACAGTGAAGATTTCAGTTGACTGATGGTAGAGTGGTTGCCTGAGGTGTCCAGAAACTATTGATTCAATGTTCTGTAAGACTATGTTTTTATACCACTCTCAGTTATAGAAGGAGGGAATTTTATTCATTAGTAGCAGAGATATGTAACAAATACAATATTCAAGTCTAGATTTATCAGAAGATAATTCAAATTATCTCACTTAACAGATTCTGGATCTGTTTAAATTCACTGAAAATCTGGATCAAATATTAGCTTTCCTATTACAGGGATATCAAATTTCAGATATGCTTCATTATGACTCAATTTCTTGGCACATGCTAAAAAGCACCCCAGTGATCTAGAGCAAATGAATGTGAAACATATCACAGACCATGCTTTCGGTCAAAATGTCCCTGCTTCCTCCTTACATTCTCACTTTATTTTTTTCCTGCATAGGATATACCCCATATTGATATTCAATACAGATACTGAGCATGCAATTTATTATGTCAAACTGAAAAATGCCTGTGGTAATACAGGTTTTTATAGCTCTGGTTTTCTCCAGCTCAAATTGCTTTGAGTATCTATGTGTCGGCAGAAAGTTCGAAGTAGGATGAATACAGAAACCATGAGTGGACAAAAGACACCTTTAGAAACTACAAGCCAGCAACCGGAAAGCCTTTTAGCTGTAAGTCAGCAGACTTTTATGTCAAGCTTGGCTGACTAATTATTGCTTATAATTTGCATTAGGATTAATTAACTAATTAGAGAGGAATGTCTGAAGGCAAAGTTATGGCTCTGCTTGTCAAGCTGAGGACTTTAATTATTCTGATATTTTTAATTATAATCAGCTGCTGAATGAGTATTACATTGTCAGCTACTATCACTGAAACTAAGCTTGGGCAAAGGAGCTGGAGGAATTATGGGTCGCCACTGTTCTTTCCCCAGCGACAGAAAAGTATGACCCAAACGCCCACAGTAGGAAAACCTTCTAAGAGCAGTGATCTTTAAAACTGCACACAGAACTGGGTAAACCACAGTAATTCAGGTTGGTTTGCCAATTACAGACTGTAGTAGAAACTTCTCCTAAGCAGAATGAGGAAATCAGCCTTATGCCCATGTCTGATTGTAGCTGGCAAGGAGCCTTGTGAGGTGATCCTACTAATAGACTGGACTTAGCCAACAACTTGCTGTTTTTTTATGAAACGTGGTATCAGCTTCCTGGAGCCCTCTATAAACTATTTGATGTAAAACTGAGTATCAAAGACTTTCTTCTTTTTCTCTGAGTGGCAGATTAGGAGAATGAGTATGCATATCCTCAAAACTGCTTTGACTGTTCCAAAGAAAGTTATTAACTAAATGTGCCAAGCACATAGTACATACTCAGTAAAAATTTATTGAATGAACTATGATATATAATCCACAGGAACTAGTGAATAAAGACTTGATAACACAGCAGCTAACTTCACAAGATATTTGGTAATTTTTGCCCGAATATTAGAAATAAAAATCCTAGATACTACTTTTATTATTTTTTAAAAGATTTTATTTATTTATTTGACAGAGAGAGAGATCACAAGTAGACAGGGAGGCATGCAGAGAGAGAGAGAGGGAAGCAGGCTCCCTGCTGAGCAGAGAGCCCTATGGAAGACTCGATATCAGGACCCTGAGATCATGACCTGAGCCGAAGGCAGCGGCTTAACCCACTGAGCCACCCAGGCACCCCTAGATACTACTTTTAAATAATAGAAACAGTAGAGAAAAATGCCTCCAAATGATTCATAGAAAGATAAAACATGCTTGCTAACTTTTTCATGATGGTTGAAGAGCTAAAAAGTTCTCTGTTCTTGTCAAATAATTACAACAAAGAAACTCTAAGCTTAAGTGGTGTTAAAGGTTCCGAATGACTTACAAATTGGCAAAGGCCTGCAGATTTAATGTCAAGGCACAACACAAATGTTGTGCTGATTTCTTTTCTTTTTAAAGATGCCCAGGAGTGAATTCACAGATTCTCAATCACACAGACACTCTATGAGAATCAGCAGTGTTTTCTTTGAGACCATAGTTTGGAAATGGGGGTACTCTATTAGTTTTTTATTATCACAGAAATGCTTGCATTTAGCAGTCTCTGTTTTTTACTTTTATGTGGAGTTGAGTGTATAAGGAGACATGGCCATTCATAAAATCATAGCCTTGTAAAGACCTGAAGGAGATCTTTGAGATGGGTAGGACTCTGTAGTGTTTAAGAGCATAAGAGCTCTTATTTATTTATTTAACAAGCACTTGCAGAATCAGTAATTTGTACCAGGCACCATTTGAAGCACTCTCAAATGACCCTAAAAGAAACCCTCTGTATTACTGAGGCACAAAGGTTAAGGAACTTGCTCAAAGTAACCAACCAGTCTGTGGTGGGGCTGGGAATTGAGCTTAGGCTCAAGAAGCCATGCTCAACATGATTGGGATACCCTCCCTCACTTGGTGTGAATTGCATCCTGATCTCTCATAATATTCTGTGTTCTTATCTTCTAGTGAGGAGTAATAATACTACTTACATCATAATGTTGTTGGGAGGATTCAGTGGTGTAAAATCTATAGAGAATCTTTCATATCTGAAAGATGGTACATGCTTCATATATGTACTATTTAGGTAGCTATTAGGTCCAAATTCCCAGTTTTGCACACAGAGGAACCAAGGACCAGAGGTTAAGTGATTTGCCCAGAATTACTACATCAGCTAAGAGAAGAATATTTGGCATCTGGTTCTCAGTCTAGGCTCTTTCCAGTGTCTGCATCATGCTTCTCAGAGTGATGAACTTGTCTCCCAATTTGTTCAAGACTTTCCCAGTTTTATCACTAATAACCATGTGTCTCGAGAGACCCCTCAGACTCCCTAGAAATTGATCACCCTACTTCTCATGCAATTGTATTTTGCAGAGGACAAGTCATCTTGTCCCTCTCCCTGACATTTGACTTTTTGGTAAGTTATTCCCTGGGCTCAAAGGGCATATGAAACTTTTATTCCCTTTACACTATAAATGAGAAAGCTATATATAATAACAGGCATATATTTTTAATGCCTTGAAAAAATGGATTTGGCTGATTTTATCACTGTTTTTATCAAGTGTTCTTGTGACACCTAAACAAATAAAATATCATAAAAGCTATGGCACCATGATAGTGCTTTAGCATACATTGCTTCACATTTTCAGAAACAATTTTAGACCCATGGTTTCATTTGGCTTTGTTTACTATTTTGAATATTCTGACTCCATTTTGAAAATGGAGAAATGGGGGCTCAGATCATTATGACTTAGGTATGACTTACTCAGAGCTGAATGTTCTTTTTGCTACGCTGTAATAACACATGGTAGGATCTTATAATAAGGGATAATTCTGCTGAATAAGCAGAGACAGAACAAGAGTAAGGTGCTTAGCTTGGTGCAAACTTAAGAAGGCAGCAAAAAACTCAGTAATCAAGATAAAGAATATTCTAGTGTAATACTTGAAGAAAACAATATGGGCTATGGACATCATCTCAGCACTCTCCCTCTGCCTTGCTCCAGCTCACTGGTATAATTCAGGAAAGAGCTTATTCATTTGTCTGGAGCTCTGATTTTTGTGACTGCCACCCAGGGGGAGCCTCTAGGTCCCCTGACTTTGGTGGGCACTAGGGCTTACAACTGTAGTTGTGTAGAACAGTTTGTATTTACATACTTTTAAAACCTGATGACTGAGTGCCTGGCTAGCTCAGTCAGTAGAGCATAAGACTCTTAAAACCTGATGCCTGAGGTCTGGCTTTCAGTCAGCCTGAATCTAAGTATTGAGATCCTTCTCTTTGGGACACTGACAAGTCTTGGTACATTCTCAGTGGTGGGGAGCTGTTAACAATATAATAAACTTGGGGGAAGCACAAAATTATGAGAGACACCAAGAACTGAGGCAGGGTTGAACAACAAGTTTCATCTCCTATAAAAGGCCATTCCTTCAAGATTGGAAGAGGTGGTTGTTTCATCTACAGTATAGAAACCAACACGGAATCAAGCACAGTTTCCAGATTAAAGAATGGTAAAACCTCAGGAGAAAACACACTTTAATCAAGGAGAGATAAGTAGTTTACCTGATGAAGAGTTCAAAGTAATGGTCAGAAAGAGGCCCATAGAACTAGGAAGAAGAATGGATAAACACAGGGAGAACTTCAATAAAGAGAGAAAATGTAAGAAAGCACCAAACGGAAGTCACAGAGCTGAAGAATACAATAACTGAACTAAAAAATATGGTAGAGGGTTTCAACAGCAAATGAGATAAAGCAGAAGAAAGGATAAGTCAACTCAAAGACAAGGCAGTGGATACTCACCCAAGCAGCAGGAAAAAAAGAGAGAAGGAATGAAGAAATGATGAAGAGAGCTTAAAAGAACTTATAAGACAACATCAAACAGACAAATATTTGCACTAAGGGAGTCATTGAAGAAGAACAGAGAGAAAGGGGTAGAAATCTTCTTTGAACAAATAATGACTTGAAAACTTCCCTAACCTCTGGAAGGAAGCAGACTTCCAGATTCAGGAAGCCCGGAAAGTCTTAAATAAGAAGGACACAAAGAGACCTACAACACTCATTATAATTAAAATTTCGAAAGCTAAAGACAAGGAGAAAATATGAAGAGGAGCAAGAGAAAAGTTAACTTGTCATATACAGGGAAACTCTATCAGACTGTCTGCAGATCTTATAGCAGAAATGTTGCTCATCAGAAAAGAGTAGTATGATATATTCTAGTGTTGAAAAAAACCAACAAAAAACCCTTTCAACTGAGAATACTCTACCTGGCAAAGTTATCATTTAAAAGTGAAGGAGAAACTAAGTTTTTTAGATAAGCAAAAGCTAACAGAGTTCATCACCATTACACCAGCTATACAAATGTTAAAGGAATTTCTTTATGCTAAAAAGAAAAGAGCTAATTAGTAACAAGAACACATATGAAAGAATAAATCTCAATGGAAAAGTAAATATATGATAATGACATAAGCTAGTATGAAGGTTAAAAGACAAAAATGGTAAAATAACTATGATCACAGTAATTAGTTAAGGGAAGCACAGGATAAAAAGATGTAAAATGTGACATCAAAAACATAAAACAGAGGGGGGCATGAGCAATATTAAGCTTTATCTTGGTATCAAACTTAAGTTGTTATCCACCTAAAATAGACTGTTATAAATTGTTCCATATAAACTTCATGGTAACTGCAAAGCAAAAATTTATAGCAAATACACAAAAGATAAAGAGAAAAGAATATAAATATATCACTAAAAAAGTCTTCAAAGCACAAAGGAAGAGAGAAGAAGAAAGGGACAGAGGAACTACAGAAACAGCTAGAAAACAATCAAAATAGCAAAGAACATATACCTATCAGTAATTACCTTAAATGTAAATGGGCTAAATGATTCAATCAAAAGACATGGAGTGGCTGAGTGGATACAAAAACAAGACTTTCTTATATATGCTGCCTATAAGAGATTCACTTTAGATGTAAGAACATGCACAGACTTAAAGTAAAGGGATGGAAAAATATATTCCATGCAAATGGAAACTGAAAGGAAGATGAAGTAGTTATGCTTGTATCAGTCAAAATAGACTTTAAAACAAAGACTGTAAAAAGAAAAAATATACGACTGTTACATAGTGATACGGGAGTCAGTCCAACAAGAAGATATAACATTTGTGAATATCTACAAACCTAACACAGGAGCACCTAAATATATAAAACAAATATTAACAGACCTCAAGGGAGAACTACAGAGCAATTCAATAATAGTGGGATAGTTTAATAGCCCACTTATAACAATGGATAGATCATCCAGACAGAAAATCAATAAGGAAACATTGGCCTTAAATGACACTTTAGAACAGATGGACTTAGCAGATATTTAAAGAATATTCCATCCCAAAGCAACAGAAAACACATTCTTCTCAAGTACACAGGAACATTTTCCAAGATAGATAATATGTTAGGTGACAAAAAAAAGTCTTAATACAATTAAGAGGATTGAAATCATGTGAAGCATCTTGTCCAACCCCCCAGGTATGAATCTAGAAATTAATTACATACAGAAAACTGGAAAACTATCAAATATGTGGAGATTAAACAATATGCTATTGCACAACCAATGGGTCAAAGAAGAAATTAAGAGAGCAGTAAAAAAAAAAAAAATACCTTGAGACAAATGAAAAAGGAAATGAACATTCCAAAATTGGAATGAAGGAAAGATGAAGGAAAAGCAGTTCTAAGAGGGACGTTCTTAGCAATCAATGACTACCTCAAAAATAAAAATCTCAAACAACCTAACTTTACACTTCAAGGAACTAGAAAAAGAACAAAGCCCAAAGTTAGTAGAGAAGGAAGGAAATAACAAAGATTAGAGCCAATTGAACGAAATGAGTACTAAAAAGAAAATGGAAAGTTCAAATGAAACTAGATCTGGCTCTTTGAAAATATAAACAAAATTGAGAAATCTTTAGCTGACTCACCAGGAATGAATGAATGAATGAATGAATGAATGAATGAATGAATAAAACCAGACATGAAAGAGGTGTTATAGCTGCAATACAAAGGATCATTAAGAGACTACTGGTAACAGTTATACACCAACAAATTGGACAACCTAGAAGAAATGGATAAATTCCTAGAAATGTATAACCCATCAAGACTAAATCATGATGCAACAGAATAGACTGATGACTAGTGAGGATAATGAATCAGTAGTAAAAACCTCCTAACAAAGTCCTGGAACAGAAGCTTCCACTGGTAAATTCTACCAAACTTTCAAAGAAGACTTAATATCAATTCTTCTCAAACTATTCTGAAAAAATAAAAGGGGAGGGAACTTTTCCAAATTGATTTTACAAGACCGACACTACCCATTACCCTGATACCAAAACCAGATATGGATGCCACAAAAGAAGAAAATTCTACCTCGGTATCCCTGATAAAGATAGATGCAAAAATCCTCAACAAGGTATTAGCAAACTGAAATCAATAATATAAGGATCAGACACCATGATCAAGTGGGATTTATTTCAGGAGTGCCAGTACGGTTCAAAAGCCACAAATCAGTCAATATACACCACATTCACAAAATAAAAGATAAAAATCTTATATCATTTCAATAGGTGCAGAAAAAGCATTTAACAAAATTAAACATCTATTTATGATAAAAACTCTCAACAAAGTGGGTGTAGAGGGAACATAGCTTGACACAATAGAGTCCATGTATGACAAGCCCACAGCTAACATCATACTCAAGAGCAAAGAGCAGAAAACTTTTCCTTTAAGATCAGGAACAAGACAAGGATTCTCATTCTCACCATTTTTATTCAACATAGTATTGAAAATTCTAGCCAGAGAAATTAGACAAGAAAAAGAAATAAAAATTTTCCAAATTAGAAAGGAAGAAGTAGAAGTTTTTCTATTTGCAGGTGACGTGATACTACACATAGAAAATTCTAAAGACTCCATCAAAAAATCTTTAGAAATAGTAAATGAATTTAGTAAACTTGCAGGATACAAAATCAGTATACAAAACAAAAATCTGTGGCATTTCTGGACACTAATATTATGAAGTATGAGAAAGAGAAATGAATAAATAATTTCATTTAAAATTGCATCAAAAAAATAAAATGCCTTGGAATATATTTAACCAAGGAAGTCGAAGACCTATATATTGATAACTACAAGACGTTAATGACAGAAATTGAAGAAGGCACAAATAAATGGAAAGATATTCCCTGCTCATGGATTAGAATAATTAATATTGTTAAAATGTTCATAATATCCAAAACAATATACATATTGAATGCAACCGCTATCAAAATTCCAATGGCATTTTTCATAGAAAAATAGCAGCAATCTTAAAATTTGTATGGAACCATGAAAGACCCCAAATAGCCACAGCAATTTGGAGAAAGAGCAACAAAGCTGGAGACATCATGCTTCCTAATTTCAAACTATATTACAAAGCTGTTGTACCTAAAATGGCATGGTATGGGCATAAAGAGACACACAGCTCAATGGAATAAAATCCCAGAAATAAACCTATAAATATCCAGTCAACTAATTTATGACAATATGCAATGAGGAAGTATATTCTTTTTATAAATGGTGTTGGGAAAATTAGACAACCACATGCAAAAGAACAAAACTGACCACTTTCTTAAACCACACACACACACACCCCTCAAAATCAATTGAATATAAGGCCTGAAACTCAAACTTCTAGGAAGAAAAATAGACAATTACTTCCTTGACATAGGTCTTAGTGATGATCTTTTAAATCTGACACCCAAAGGAAAAGCAACAAAAGTAAAAATAAAAAGCAGGACTACATCAAACAAAAAGATTTTACACAACAAAGGAAACCATAAATGAAATGAAAAAGCAGCCTACTGTTAGAAAATATTTGCAAATCATGTATCTGATAAGGGGCTAATATCCAAAATATATAAAAAACTCATACAATAGCAAAAAAATGGATTAAAAATGGGCATAAGATGTGAAAAGACATTTTTCTAGCAAAGGCATACAGGCACATGGTCAAAGAAAGGTACATGAAAATACACTCTACATCAGGGAAATGCAAATCAAAACCACAGTGAGATATCACCTCACACCAGTCAGAATGGCTATTATCAAAAAAGACTAGAAATAATAAGTATTGTAGAGAACGTGGTGAAAAGGGAATTTTTTTTTTTTTTTTTTTGGGAATGTAAATTGGTACAGCTACTACGGGAAACAGTATGGAGGTTCCTCAAAAAATTAAAAATAGAAACACCATATGGTCCAGAAATTCCACTTCTAGGTATTTATCTGAAGAAAACAAAAACACTAAATTGAATAGATATATATACCTTCATGGTCATTGTACCATTATTTAGAATAGCCAAGATAGGGAAGCAGCTTAAGTCTCCATTGCTAGAAGAATGGATAAATTATAGCATGGATATAAATATACATATATGGGTATGGAATATTTAAAAAATTAACTCAAAATGGATTGTAGACTTACATGTAAATAGAAAACTATAAAACTAAAAGATAACATAGGAGAAATTCATATGATCATCTCAGTAGATGCAGAAAAATCACTTGACAAAACTAAACCTCTGTTTGTGATAAAAACTCTCAACAAAGTGAGTGTAGAGAGAACATACGTCGACATAGTAAAGTTCGTATTTGACAAGTCCACATCTAATATCTTAGGTAAGGTTGATGCCTTTTTAGATACAGTATCAAAGACATAATCCATTAGAAAATAATTGATAAGCTGGACATTAAAATTAAAAATTTCTGCTCCATAAAAGACAGTATCAAGAAAATGAGAAGACAAGACACAAATTGGGAGAAAGTGTTTGCAGAAAACATATCTGGTAAAAGACTGTTATTCAGAATATAAAAAGAACTCTTAAAACTCCATAATAGGAAAACAAACAACCCAATTAAAAAATGGACCAAAGATATTTAAAGATAGTTCACCAGAGAAGGTATACAGATGGCCAATATGCACATAAAAAGATGATTCACATCATATGTTATCAGGGACATGCACAATAATCACAATAATGAGATACCATTACACACCAATTATCACAATAATGAGATACCATTGCACACCAATTAGAATGGCCAAAATCCAAAACACTGGCAACACCAAGTGCTGGTGAGGGTGTGGAGCAATTGGAGCAAGAACACTGTTCTCATTCACAGCAGGTGGGAATGCAAAATGGTATAGCCACTTTGGAAGATAGTTTGGAAGTTTCTTATGAAACTAAATCCACTCCTTACCGTACAATCCTGCAATCGTGTTCCTTGGTATGTATGTAAAAATGTTGAAAATGTATGCCCATATAAAAATTTGCACACAGATATTTATAGAAGCTTTATTCATCACTGTCAGTACTTGGAAGCAACCAAGATGTCCTTCAGTAGAATAAATAAGCTGTGATGTACCAGATAATGGATCATTACTCAGTGCAAAAAAGACATGGATTATCCTGCTATGAAAAGACATGGAGGAACCATAAGTGCATATTACTAAGTAAAAGAAGACAATCTGAAAAGGCTATGTCATGCCAACTGCATGGCACTCTGGAAAAGGCAAAACCTGGAAGACAAAAAGATCAGTGGTTGCTTGTGAGTGGGGAGTGGGGAAAGAGATAAGTAGGCAGATCAGAGGATTTTTAGGGCAGCAAAAATACTTTATATGATATTATAATTGATAGATGTTATGCATTTGTCCAAACCCATGGAACACACAATGCAGAAGTGAACCCTAAAGTAAACTAGGGATTTTGGGTGATTATGATGTCTCAATGTAGTTCATTCTTGGTTAAAAAAATGTACCATTCCAGTGAATCATGTTGATAATTGGGGAACCATGCATGCATAGGGGGGAGGGGTTCTATGGAAAATTTCTGTAATACTCTCTTAATTTTCTTGTAAACCTTAAATTGCTCTGAGGAAGCCTGTCTTTAAAAAAAAAAAAAAAAAAGACACAATTCAACCCTGTACTTACACAATCTTGCTTCACTCTCCTCACCCTAATCCTGGTCTTATGTGCAAGTTCTTTTTCAGTGCTGAAAAGAGAAGAAATCAACTCCCTTAGTGCATAGGGATAAAAAATTCAGTTATTTCTTCCATTTCTTCAACATTCAACAAACCAACTCAATTGGTTTTAATTTTGCTTTTTTCCTAACTCATCTTCTTAGAGCATTTTCTTTTCTCTCAATAGTTCTTATACTACTTCTAAGAACCCATCTTATTTCTGAGTCATACATGGGTGATTCTCTAGAACCTTGACATCCTGGGAAAATGTGTCATCTTCCACACAGCTCACCCAGCTTGGGCAGCTCTGTATTATGGTCCTGGTACCCATTCATATAGAGGAAAGAGATCATGGTGCTGGAGTGACCGCTGAGTGTTTCAAAAGCATGGACTGTGGGATTGCAAAGATAGCACCTACAGGGCCAAGGGTTCGGTGTGTGGGGGGGGGCGGCGAGAGGGTTGTCACAAAGGTGGGGGCAGTGGCTCCATTGGCTGCAGGTTCTTTCAGATGTTTGTGATTTGGGGCCTGCCTTACAAAGACCCCTTCAGCTCCAAAAGGAAGTAGTGTACTCACCAGCCGGGCCTGGATGACTGTTCTTTATTAGGGAACATCTGTGATGAGTATTTGAAGTAAACGTCTCTGGAAAACGTGTACACGTTTATGCTCTGGTATGCCATTTGCATCCCACTGGCTCCTCTGCAAAATATGTTTTAAAAAAAATCTCAAGCTGGCTGCTTTATTTCTTCCTCCCCAGTCAGCATTCTTTTGCTTGAAAGGACTTTCATCTACGAGACTGCCTATACCCACCCACTTCCCTACCCCTTAGGAATCAAAAGGCACTTTGTCAAGCTCAGACGTCAAAATGAACAAAACCTAACGAGACTGTCAGTGTTCAATGACTAATGTGGGTTTATTGCCCGTGATGCAGATATGGGGGACAAGTGTGGACATACCTTAAGTTTCTCTAATAACACCAGGCAGACTGATTAGCGTTGTCTTTTATTTTTTAAATATGATTAATGTGAATAGATGAGACACAAAAACAGGGGCATAAATTTTCATCTGAGAAGAAAAACAGGCCTTTTGATTCCTGGAGCACCAAAGAAGCGCAAAGACCAGTGTGAGGGGAAAAGAAAAAGATACAGAGGACAAACACGAACACACACACATGGACAAATAACCCTAACACAAAAGACACTAAACAAGATCAGTAATTCTCTGTCCTTGTATGAGAAGGATATTGAAAAATGTAGAAAGGCAGATCTTCCAGCCCCTTTGAATTCTTACTTCACTAACAGTAGGAATACTTGTAAACCTAGGACTACCTCCATTATTAGGCATGGCTGTGAAAAGAACTATTCCACATGGGTAAATATTTTTAAGAAATTGGCATTTTTAGGTTTCTAAACAATGTTTCAACCCTTTGGTTGTTATATAGGGTTGACTACCTCATCGGACTCTTGACCAGCCACAGTAACTTCTCATCCTGTGCTCTCACCCAGTGGTGCCTCCTGGGTTTGTTTATGTGTACAGAGATATTGTCCTCCTTGCCAAGTGGCCCAGAATCTGCTTTTTCATCCAGTTCCATGTTGATTTCAGTAGTTTTTATATCTCATGTGTTGATCGCTATCACTGTTGTCAACATTTCATTGCCGCCAAATTGTATCTGTCTCCACAGGTCTTCGTAGCATCCGAGATATGTCTTCTGATTTGTTCTTTTCATCTACTGTGGGCTAGTACATAAGATGGCCAAGTTTTTTGTTTGTTTGTTTGTTTGTTTTTTTACCTTAATACAGCCAATACCATTCTTTTATTTTACTTTCTTTAGATGGGTGTTGGGTATCAAGTAGGGCCCTTGTTACGATGAGCACTGGGTGTTATATGTAAATGAAGAACCACTGTCTGAAACCAATATTAAACTAGCTAAATTCTAGCTAACTAGAATTTAAAATAAAAATAATAATAATAATAAATCCCCAGATGACCAAGACTTTTAGAGTTCAGTCTAAATTGAGGCTCCAAAGGTCACCTGGGTGGCTCAGATGGTTAAGCATCTGCTTTCAGCTCAGGTCTGGGAATCCAGTCCCATCTCTCTCTCTCTCTCTCTCTCTGGCAAATGAATAAGTAAAAGCTTTAAAAAAAAAATAAAATGAGTCTCCAAGGAAGAGCTTTTCTATAAGCTTTAGGTCATAGCTTTAGGTCATGAGTTTAAGCTTATGAAGCTTATTTCCTTTCTTTATGTATTACTTCCTCACTGTATTCCCGATAGCTGAGACAGCTAGACAACTGAGTTGGAAATAAGTGGATATCTTGGTTTAATGTATGTGTTGCCTCTCCAAGATCATTGGAAGCTGTCTTACGAGTTTCCAAATTTCCTTCCCTACCCAGGATGTGAACTTATTGGGGCACCTGGGTGGCTCAGTGCATTAAGCGTCTGCCCTCGGCTCAGGTCATGATCTCCGGGTCCTGGGATCGAGCCCCACATCAGGCTTCCTGCTCAGTGGGGAGCCTGCTTCCCCCTCTCTCTGCCTGCTTCTCTGCCTGCTTGTGATCTCTCTCTGTCAAATAAATAAATAAAGCCTTTAAAAAAAAAATGAATGGAACCTTACTTTCTAAGCCTCAGTGTCCTTATTTATAATGCAGTGGATTTGGTCTCTGTGAGTAGTTCCCTGGGGAGCAGGGACTGATAAAAATAAGGCCATTCTAGTGTAGGTATACCACAACAGTGTAAGAATGGTGAATCTAGTGTAGGTATACCACAACAGTGTAAGAATGGTGAATCTCTTGTTCTTTCTGCAATTTTATCTGTCCTAATTCGTGGTGCTGAGACAGTATTTTTTTATGAAATGATGATGGTAATAGGTGATTCTAAAAATGTCTTTACTATTATAACATACTACATACAAAAATACTACCTTATCTCAACTGATCTGAAACAAAACTGTTACTACTTTCTAAAAATCTGTTAAAAGCCCTGAACTAGAGGAAAAATCCAATCATAACATTGTATATGTTTGTAAATCATTTTTAAAATAGATTGAACTATATCAATGTCAATGATGTAATATATATTGAAATGTATGTATGTCTAGGAAGGATTAGTTAAATTCGTAGAGACACAATCACTAATACAGACTTAAAGCTAGTAAATTTCTGATGGAACATAGCTTACTTTTGCAGTTGATGTCATGAAAGTCACTTGTACTTCCCAAGCTCTTCCTTTAGATCCTCAGAAAGTCAGGGCATAGGCTAGAACAATCAGCTGTCTGACCCTGGCGGACAGCTCTTTACGTTTTTCTAAACATTCTTCTTTGCATTTATCTTCCCACGTCCCACTGCTGACTCCAACTGCATTTTAGAAGAAACTGAAGAAAAAGAGAAAGGAATGGAGTGAAGGTGCAAAGAGGGAAAGGGGAAAGTCATTGTTTTAATCCTTCGGGTGTCTGCAGGTACCTTGCTTATAACTCTAGATCTGGCATGTTTCACAACTGGCAGAATGCCCTGACTTTGTAACTTGGCTGTAACTTTGTAACTTTGTAACATGGCTCAGTGACAGCTGACACACATCACATGGGAAGCTCTTTGTGGGACAGCCATATTCCAAGGTGGGATAGAACTACCCAGCAAAGACGACTGATTTCTCCCCAGATCTCTCTTCTGCCCTCACAAGAAGGATCATGCATGTCTCTGAGGAGGCGGTAGCAAAAACATCCCATCTCCCTTCTGTCTGCTCTGTTCTGCTCTGTTGGCTACAGCTGACTTAGAATTGCTCACCTTTCTTCTTTCCCTTCAGGAGATTGTGAAGGACTGGAGCATGAAACTGAGGGGTGGGGGCATTTACGGAGTCTATGTGGACACAGGCATAGGCACCACTGTTCAGGGGACTCATGAATCGTGTCTGGGACATTATTACACTCCACAGAAGTTTAGAGGTAAGACATCAGAAGGCATCTGAGATCCTTTGGAGGAAAGGTATGTCGTCAGTTGGGAACATTTGACTGGACTGATTTTCTTTCATGTCCCTTTCCATCCTGTACTTAGAGAGCTGCTCTGTCATGACATTCATTCAAGACCTATTTATTCACTGTCGAACATGTGCTGTGTACTGTGTTAGATTCTGGGATTCAAATGCACATTTCTGCCCTTGAGGAGCCCATAGTCTGGCAAGACCCAGGGAGAAATGAAGACCCAATGATACCACAGTGGGCTAAATGATAACAAGACTCCCACACTGTTACAAGCACAGATAGGTGTGTGTTTGGGGGTGGTGGTGTGAGTAACTGTGGGGCTGAGGAGGAGGCAAGCAGGGAAGACTTAACCAGGGAGTTGAGATTGGAATTGAGTATAGTGCTATACAAAGAAAGCTGGGAAGGAAGCTGAGAGGAGGAATTCATGAAAGCACGGAAGTAGAGGCACATTTGTAACTGAAAAGATGAGTATGTCTGGAATATTGGGTGTGGGTTTGCTTGAGTTAGTGGGAGATGATGTTGAAAGGGGGACATTTAAGGTCCCACATAGTCCTACAGGTTCTCATCCCTGAAGGAGATGGTGGATTCAGTATGCACATGTCACCTTTATTTCCTGTTCTTCTCCTGAAGCACAAAGGAACAGAAAGAGGAGTAAGGGAACTAATGTGGGTTACAAATGTAAAAGTCAGTCACTGAGCTAGTCTTTGTATGTTGTCTTAATCTTTAAACCTGAAGATTATGAAATATCCAGATCTCACAAATGCAAAAACCAGTCTTGACCAAAGTCACACGCTCGGCACCATAGCCTTAGAATTCTAATCAGATCTGTGTGGATTTCAGTAATCTTTCTAGATTTTGCTTCTGATGGCTCCTTTTAAAAAAATATTCATGACCCTCACAATATGAGTACAAAAATTGGATTAATTTTATGGACTTGCTGTAAATGTAGGCTTTTCCCCGTAGACAACAGAGTGCCATTCTACCCATCGAGACAAGGAGCCTGGGAGCTGGTGAATCCTGGGAGCTTGCTCAGTGTAATATGAAACAGTCCTTCATACATGGAGGGCAGGGGAAATAGCAAAGAAAGGCAGGTCACTACAGATCGGGAGGAGCAGGTTTAATGAGCAAGGGAACTTACATACAGATTTCATCTTGGGTGGCTGCAAAATGAGTAGATCTGGGCACACTCTCTGCCAGAATCTTCAAAGTTTATATAGAGGCCTTAACTGAGTTCAGTCACGTACACAGTCTAGATAGTCTCAACATCACATCACTATCTCAAGGCTATGTCCTTGGGGCAGCTTCTGGGAGTGGGGAAGACAAGCAGAATGCACATTCCAAGCACAGGGGAGCCGTGAGGAGACTCCAGTTGGCTGGATCCAGTTCGTGGGTCAAAGCAGCGGTCACGTCTTCCTGATGACCTCCCCCAAAGGAGCTCCTGTGGGACTAGGGCTGCCATCAGCTGTCTGATGGTGTCTGGCAGGAATAGAACCCCATCAAGCAGGAGAGAAGGGAGCAACAGATAGCCAGTTGCAAACCCTGGAGAAGCATTCCAAAATCAGGGGATTTGCATAGTGAAATTGAAAGCATATTTGCATTCAGGAATCAAACGCATGCATTACCACTGTCCTGGAAATAGGCTGACTCAGACCATACGACTAAATAAAAGAATAATGTTTACTCAGAACTGATGTACTTGTTTAAAAAGTTAATGTTTTAAGCTTTCTGCCTTCTAGCAAAACATCGCTAATCTAATTAGAGCTTTCCAGCCCCACTTGGCCTGCAAGTAGGCCTGCAGTGCATTGACTGCTCACCAGACAGGATGGACCCCAGGCCCTTTCTCCTCACCCCCTGAGCTTAAAAAGTTCAGCTCTACCCTGCTTCCCATCGCCAAATGTTTTCTTCTCATTTCTAAGCCAGCCACCAGGCACATTCCAGCACTTTGCACTCTCTAGAAAGCAAGTTTATTTAGGTGATAGGTCTTCCCTTAAAGACATTCTTAGAACACTCGGTGGTGAACAGCACATATCAATTGCAAAGGCAAGGGAATTTTAGCAGTAGATGAGGTTTTATAACATCAGGGCTACTTAGGGGTGGTGGGAGGGATCTTTAAGACTCCCCAACCTCAGATTTCAGCAAGTTCATTGAAACATTTTTCCCATTCTCAAGTAGTAGCTTGTTAGTGTTTATGGTCCTGGGGACTGGTGGGTGGTGGGCTCGAGAAGTTATGGGTGATGAACTTTAAGATTGAGGTGGAATTAATTAGACATAATCCCATTCTAAACCTAGTGTGCTTTTAATCATTCAAGATCCAAGAGAGTGAGCCCAAAGGGGTTTATAAGAAAATCATGAAATAAAAATATAAATGTAAATCTGTGAAGTTTTCCTGTGTTCTATACAGAACTGGACTTAGTCTGGCTGCAGTATTTTCTGGAGATGCTGGTTGAGAACATGGGTGTGGGAAGCCCTGCATATTCCTCCCCAATTCCCAAAGGTGCTGACTTTGAGGATGATGAAGTCATGGAGTGGTACTTGTATCAGGGATACTAATAACGACAACGTGTGTTATAGGGTTCTCACAGTTTCAGACCCCTCTCCTATCATATCTTACTTCATACCAATACAACCCATGAGGGAAGTTAGTGAAGGTATTAGTATTCCCATTTTCGCAAAAGAGTCACTTGAGACATATAGCGGTTAAGTGGTTTGCATAACATTGCACAAGTATTTCACCAGAGATGGGATGAAAAGTGTAACAAGTGATCGCACTTTCAAAGTCCTGAATGGTTGGTCTACCCAGTGTAAAGAATCTGTAAGTTTCCTCCTCTTTCACAGATAAAGAGTTTGTGGAAATGAGATAGGGAGAGGCAAGGTCATGACCATCTCATTCCTGTCTCCGCCCCTTCCCTGCCTTTGAAAGGTTGAAGTAAGTGTATTTGATGTCTTCAGGACAACATACTACGGGACTGATGAATGCATTTCTATCTTTGGATTTCAGAACTCGCATACAACCCTTTGACCCTGTGTTAGCACTGAGTGACCTTATCCTTGTCTACGCTCCAGGGGGCACCTACATTTGCAAATGCATAGGGTAAGAGTCTGATGGTCTTAATTATTTTCCCAAATTCTCTCAGGGTCTGAACTTGACATCCAGTTCTGGTGGGTGAGGTTTAATGACAGGTAGAAGGAGTTATTTCATCAGTGAAACCAGCACTTTAAAAAAAAACCAAAACCAAGCAAACACACAAAACCAGTTGTGTTATTCGTAACAAATGTGGTGGAGGGAAACCAGCTTATTTTCTCAAGCTTTTACTCCAACATATTAATATTAAGTGAATGTTTTGGACATATTTTGATTTAGTTAATTTCTTAGTGGTTTGTTTGAGCCCAATTCTGTTGTGTCATCCATTGAGAAAAAAGCTGTGATCCTGTTTCCTCCCTGACTTATTAATTACCTTCTGCCTGAATGCGGTAGTCAGCATTGTTATCTCATGGATCACATGCCACGTTGTATAATACTTTCGTTGTAGCTGAGAATTCAGCCATCACCCAGTTGCAGTATAGGGGAGATTATATCAAGAGCAGTGTTTACAGTGTATTAACAGCCTCATAAAGATAGACATCGGAAATTCATTTGAAAACCTAAAACACTGTGTTCATTCCTAAGTTCTCATAGATGGCTTCTTAAGTATTTGTCCCTGACATAGTGTGCATTGTTGCCAAGACTTTCAGCAGAACCTCTCTGACACATTCATATAGGAGTGTGGACACAGAAGAATGGTTTATTTCATGAGCCACTCCCCTACTTCCCTTTGGCCCCATGGCCTAACACACAGGGAAGGGAGGCTTCTTCTCATGGATGCTAAGCAGATTGCTCGAACATACTCTCTAATGACATGTCTGAAGAGCCTTACTCTGTGCTCATCTTACCCAGGAACAGAGTTTGTGAGGGACCTTTCCGACTCTATTTGTTCTGCCATTTCTGAATCAGAAAAGAAGAGAGCAGATGTGGAACCCTGGGAATGCCCACATTGACCTGGAGGAGGGTGTTAAGGATGCTGACTTTGAAGTCAGGGAGGCTTCCCATCAGCACTATTTCCAACACTTGCTATCTGCATTATCTTGATGAGTTTGGACACCTGATATCTCAGTTGGGGGCTATAAATAATGATGTCATAGTCTCTTTGTGAGGATTGAATCAGTGTACATAAACACCTACGCTGGTACTCAGTACCAAGCAGATGATCAATAAATGTTAATTACTATTATGTCTGCCACCCTGGAGGACCACCTACGAGGTTGTTATAGAGAATACATATCATAATGCCGGCAAAAGCCCTTAATACAGACTTCATGCCTTTACCTTTTCCTGTATAGCAAGGGGGAAAAAATCTGTATTCATACTCAATTCATGGATTTTAATTAGTGAGTAAAATAAACTCTCTCCCTAGCTTCCATGAGGATGCAGGTGTGAGAGTCTCTTTTAAATACACTTCTCATTTCTACTTGCCATTCCTTTGTTCTGACACATGCTGCATAGATGGGCGCATTTCCAAAGCTGAAATGTCTGGATTTGGTCAAGAGTCAAAACTTTGTCTGTAGTTTATCTTCTGATCGCACAGGTTATCCCAGGAGACCAGAGACCACCCTGAGACTTCAATCTTGGCATTCAAAGTAAAGTAGCATCCTCTGTGCATGAGCACCCAGTTACCGGGAATATGCGCTTATTGATGCATAAATATATAAACAGGCAGAAAGCCAGTACTCTTAGATGATGGTGAGTCAGTCTGAACCCCAAAGGCCAACAGGACTGAGAGGTACTTCTCAGGCAGAGCCTCAAGGCCCTTAGGTTGAACTTTGATAGGATTTTAGATCTAAGCGCTCCTTAGCAGGTAATGAAACCACCTGAAATTTCCATAGCATTATGTTCTTTTCAAAGACCTTTCATATAAAACAGCTTATCCCAACCATCCTGTGATGTAGGCAATGCAAAGACTCTCATCTTCACTTTACCTTTAGAAGGAAATGTAGGTTGAGAGACATTAAGTGTTTCCAGGCAAATGCTGAGTGAGTGACAGCCTCTGAAAAGTGCCTCAGACAAGATCCCAGTGTGGGAGTGGAGAAGTGGCAGTGTTGCAAGGAAGGAACCCCAAGGAGAATTCTCCTGTGGGAATGATGAAGAGGTCAAGAAGAGTTGCCTCTCCTTTCTGAGGTGCAATGTCCCTTGTGAGTTATCTCTGTAGGTCCCTCGGGTCCTACAAGATGGATAATGTCTGCTGATTTTCCAGTTCTTCTTGCTACCTCCTGGATGCTCAGTTAGATTGTGGTTCCTGTTTCTGTTGGGAATAGATTCTATGCCTCCTGGAGTATTGCTACTTCTTTGAAAAGGTTCTCACAGTTTTCTGGGCACTAGACTTACCGCGTGCTCTTTAAAAATGAACTGTGGATCAGCTGTTTTAGGAGATTCTGGATGGGAATATGTATGTGTGTGTTGTGGATTCGGTGTTATGCTGAAGTTTGCAAGAACTTTTTTTTTTAAGCAATTTTATTTTTAAATTTTTTTAAATTATTAACATAAAATGTATTATTTGCCCCAGGGATACAGGTCTGTGAATCATCTGGCTTACACATTTCACAGCACTCACCATTGCCCATACCTTCCCAAAGGTCCATCACCTAGCCACCCTATCCCTACCCCTCCACCCCCCAGCAATCCTCATTTTGTTTCATGAGATTAAGAGTCTCTTATGGTTTGTCTCCCTCCTGATCCCATCTTGTTTCATTTTCTCCTCCCTACCCCCCATGACCCCCTGCCTTGCCTCTCAAATTCCCATATAAGAGAGATCATATGATAATTGTCTTTCTCTGATTGACTTATTTTGCTTAACACAATACCTTCTAGTTCTATCCACGTCCTTGCAAATGACAAGATTTCATTTTTTGATGGCTGCGTAGTATTCCATTGTGTGTGTGTGTGTGTGTGTGTGTGTGTGTATATATATATATATATATATACCAACTCTTCTTTATCCATTCATCTGTTGGTGGACATCTAGGTACTTTCCATAGTTTGGCTATTGTGGACATTTGCAAGAACTTTTTGGGTACATATTTTCCCATCTCTATAACTGGTGGTGTAGTATCTTGAAATTGACCATGGTATAGGTTTTTGGCCCACGGAAATCAGGAGGCACTACAAATAACCTCCTTTTCCCCCATCCTGAGAGCTGCTTATTAAACATTTACTAGCATACCACTGAGTAGTTCCAATGTGTTCCAACCACATACTTAGGCCTCAGATAATTTAAGTTAGTGCCTGTAAGTCTAGGGGAGCTACTTGGGCACAAAGATCATGACTGACAAACTTGATTGCTTCACGCTATTTTCCCTCCCAAAATAGGAAAAAAATGTAGTTCATGTTTTCCCTCTTAAGCAGACTTAATTATATGATTTTATATTTCTAGCATATGTTGCAGCTCTTTCAATAATAGGAATCATTGAGCATCTATTCTGTTCCCAGCCCTATTCTAGTGCATGAAACAAAGCCAGCCTTGGCTCTTTTGGAACATGCACAAAATTCTGAAGTCTGTAATTCGTTGGAAATTTTAAGGAGATTCCATGTAAATGGAACAAAGTGAAGGAGAAGGAAAATGATACAAGATGAGGTTGGTCTTGTAGGCAGAGTCAAGTAAAGAGTTTGTATTTAATTTAGAGTTTAATAGGCAGCCCTGTTTAAGCAGGGGATCTGAGGAGGCATGTTCAGATTTATGGTATAAGAAGATCACTCAGGTTGCTGTGTGAGAAGTCCTTGAGAGTGCAAAGGGAAGTCTGGTGGTAAAACAATTTTTTTTTCTTAAATTTCTTCAAAGAAGAACAATCTACAATTCTCTTTGGCCCTCTTAAGCACAGATTTCTTCCTCACAATGATAGGAATTCAAATCCTCAAGCCACACACTGGGGGAATATTGCCTCCCTGGAGAATAGGTGAAATCACCTCAGAAGTATTGTGGTATAAAAACTTATATTTGTATAGTACTTTCTACACTTCTCGTCTCCTTTGGCCACTGGACCCAAGCTCTAGACTTTAGATGAAGACATTCAACCAGCATTATCCAATAGAGCCTCCTACAATAATGGAAATATTCTGTATTTTCCTTCTCCAGTATGGTCACCATTCTCCATGTGTGGGCTGTTGAACACTTGAGATATAGCTTATGTGGCTGATGTTTTAAACTTTATTTGATTTCAGTGATTTAAACAGTCATAGGTGACTAGCTACTGTCTTGGACAGTGATGCATTAGATCCTCTATCTCTGGCTGTGCAAATGACCTCTCTGAGCCATTTATGTGGATAATGATACTTACCTTTAGAGAACTGAAGATTAAACGATGTATATAAAAACATAAAGCTTGTGACTAGCAGCTCTCAGGCAGCTGGATTCAGCAGTACCCTGGAGCAGGACTGAACTGGCTCAAGAGAGGAAATTGTGCACATCTCTACCCAGCTCTGAGTGTACTGACCCTGCACTTAGTCATAGTGGGACTAACTAAATCACGGAAATTACCAACAACCACCACTCAGGGCTCCCTGCCTTTACCCTTGCCCCGAGAGCCAGTTGTTAAAAATTTACCAACACATCTGGTGGGATACATTTATTTGTACTCTTTTCCAACACCAGACCTTCAATTATTTCCCTAATCCTTTTCCTTTTCACGATTCCTACAACATTTTAATATCCTATTCCTTTCCTTCCGTGGTGGTCAAAGACTTTTTTGCATCTGTATTTCTGCCACCTCAGAGAAAAGCATCTGCTCAAGACTGTGCATCTTTGTTCTTTCTCTTTTTCCTTTAATACAACCTTGGAACTTTTAGTCACCCAGTTTTCCTATTCAGTCTTAAATGTGAAGAAAGCAAACAGCTGGCCCTGCACTTTTCAGAAATGCTCCGGGTCTCCATCTCTCTGTACCTTTATCTTGGCTGGGGGCTCTGGGCAGTCCTAAGCTTTTGTATTCACCAGCAAAGTGTTTTGTAAAATGTTGCAAATTATACTTCTGCTTTTTCATGCCTCCCCATTTCCAGTAATTTTAACTGGTGTTTCATCTGCAAACTTGATTAGGAAGGCAATATATTTGTATTATTGATGACTTTGTTTTCTCAGCAATATGGTTTTAAGATAACGGCCCTGAAGTTTGGAGTGCCTAAATCTCATCTCAGCCTGGGACTTCTGCAGAGAGTTTATCAGTCAAAAGCTTAAAAGATGAAACTGAATGAAGACCTTTAAAACGGCTCAGAACCTGTTCTGACTTGTGAGCTCTGATCTCTACCAACAAGTTAACCCTGATTAACTTCCCAGGTGTGATCCCATCTGGATGAACTCTAAGAAGATCTATCCCATTGGTTTTCAAAACATTTCTGTTTTTTAAAGTAGCAAAATCTTTTCCTCAAAGATAATTTACATGAAAGTCTAATATATAAAATAGTATATAAAACAAGATGAGTTTTCTTCCCAGAAGGAGGGGCTTCAAATAGAAGTGTTCAAAAAACATTGATGAGCCTAATTTTTTTTTTAATTAAAAAGAAATTACGCATCTATTCTGTTGTAGGTAGTTTTTCTAAATTACACTTTGTTTTCTCTTTTAACAAAATTATAAATCTTGGTTTCCTATGCCAATATTTACACAACGATCAAGAGATCAAGTGGGTTTTATAATAATGGACAACTTTTTAAGCTCTGTAGATTGGGGTCACCTGGGTGGCTCAGTTGGTTAAGAGGCTACCTTTGGCTCAGGTCATGATCACAGGGTCCTGATATCCAGCCCTGCAAGAGGCTCCCTGCTCAGTGCGGGGAGCCTTCTCCCTCTTCCTCTGTCCCTCCCCACTGCTCAGGCTCTTTCATAGGCTGTTTCTCTCTCATTCTCAAATGAATGGATAAATAAATCTTAAAAATGAACTCTGCAGTTTTGTGGTGAAATCCATTAAAAATAGCATAATGTTGTTTGTGCTTTTATGATTTCTTTTTGCACTTTAGTTTCTTGTGCGGAAAACAGTTGTGGGATAAACTGTGTGGCTTCAGTATTGATGTTCTCTCGTTAACACAAAAACAAAACCCATATTTTAACCTAACTTGGGCACTTACGGTCTTCAGGCTAATCCTCTGGAAAGAAAAAAAATGGCAATTTCGAATGGACTGAGATTCAAGTCTTTAAGGTTCTTAACCTATTTTGGAACATCTGGATGTATGCCTTTTTGTCTCACATCTCCTTCCATATATTGATATTATAATTTTATTGCCATGAATGAAGAATGGTCTTAATAGGCAGTTAGTCATGCTATCCAGTTATCAGCAGAAAAACAAATTAGTACCAACAATGCAAAATGTTATATTTTTTCACATTTTATTGTTTTGTACTTAATATGCCTATAGTTCAGATTGATTCATATGGTCACTTAGCCAGTGCTATTTTATCCATTGGCCTCTTTGAACTCAGAGCCTAGGGATTATGAGCTTTGCAGGGGCTTGCTAAGATGTTTGAGTCCAGAAAAGAAAATATATTGATCTCGAAATAAAAAAAGAAAACTGCTAACTCAAAATTGGGAACTGTTGAATCATGTGTCTCTCAAAGCTAACATTATGTTAACTAATTTAATGCCAGTCTTCTACAGTCATATGTCAGTATAATAACCTTTAAAACAAAAGAACAAAAATGAATTATTTATTCTTCATAAGACTCAAGATTTAACAATGTGCAAAATCCTTTAAGACAATTTGCAGAATAAGAGGGGTGGGGTTATGGACATTGGGGAGGATATGTGCTTTGGTGAGTGCTGTGAAATGTGTAAACCGGGCGATTCACAGACCTGTACCCCTGGGGATAAAAATATATGTTTATAAAAAATTAAAAATTAAAAATTAAAAATTTAAAAAAAGACAATTTGCAGAATAATAATAACTTTGAAGTAGAATATTTAGTATGTTTCTTATGAAGTCAAATAAGGCCAAAATCAGGAAGGTCTAGAAAAGTCTTTTTCTTTTCTCTTTTTTTAAGGATTTATTTATTTATTTGAGAGAGAGAGAGGGAGGGAGAGAGAGCGTGAGCAGTGGGGAGGGGCAGAGGAAGAAACAGACTCCCCTCTCAGCAAAAAGCCAGACGTGGGGCTTCATCCCAGGCCCTGGGATCATGACCTGAGCCAAAGGCAGATGCTTAACCAACTGAGCCCCAGAGGCATCCCCTTAGAAAAGTCCTCTTAAAAGTCCTGTACACTTAGCAACTAATTTGCCTTGACAGATTAATTAATTTATAATAATTGGTCAAAATAACAAAGTACTTTGCATATTATCAGGGTCAAAGTCAAAAAGGAAACACTCAAGAATAAAACTATTGGGGCACCTGGGTGGCTCAGTGGGTTAAGCCGCTGCCTTCAGCTCAGGTCATGATCTCGGGGTCCTGGGATCCAGCCCCGCATTGGGCTGTCTGCTCAACGGGGAGCCTGCTTCCCCCTCTCTCTTTGCCTGCCTCTCTGCCTATTTGTGATCTTTCTCTCTGTCAAATAAATAAAATCTTAAAAAAAAAAAAAGAATAAAACTACTTAGTCATATACTGAAGTAGACTTTAAACTATTTCTGTAAAATAATCTTGTTTTACCAAGTGACACGTCTGTGGCCTACCATGTGGAAATAGGAATGTTGTCTATAAAGAACAAGTTTTATTTGGTTTTCCTGCTTGATTTATGTAATAAGCGGAACTGCTCAAGTATTTCCTGTAATTACATTTAATTTGTTTTTCAATACATATCAGAATCTCTGATGATAGAAAGGATGTTTCATGAGTGTTGCAGGGAAGACCTTTAATCCATCTGTTCTCCAAGAATGAGTTCTTAATCTAGGGTTCCAGGACCTATAGTTAACTAGTTGGTGATGGATGGATTTTAGGAGACCTTTCTGCTCAGTAAAATTGTACCAAAAAATATGTGAATATGTGCATGGATGTGATTTTCTCTGGCAAAGTTCTATAACTTTCACAGTCTTCTTAAAAGGATTCATGCACATGTATGTGGGTGCGTATTCACTTGCGAATGCTTGCGCTGCACACATGTAAAGAAACCTTGCCCCAGAGTCTCTCCTTGGATCAAGCCAGATTATCAAAAGATCAAGTGTTGTTGTTGTTGTTGTTGTTGTTTTAAGATTTTATTTATTTGAGAGAGGGAGAGAAAGCACACACGAGTGGGGGGGGTGGGGGGGCAGGCGGAGGGAGTGGTTAGGAGCAGAGGGAGAAGGAGAAACAGGCTTCCTGCTGAGCCGTGAATGGGATGGGGGGCTTAATCCCGAGATCATGACCTGAGCTGAAGGCAGATGCTTAACTGACTGAGCCACCCAGGTGCCCCAAAAGATCATGTGCATGGTCATATTACCTTGAGTCTTGCTTTACCCCCTGCTTTCCCTATTTACCTCTTTCTTGCTTAAGAACAGACTTTCAATTCTGAACCCAAAGTTTTGTGGAGGTTTTTGGGAATAGACTTATGAAATCTTTAACTGCATCTGTTTGGAAAGCTGGTGAGGGTGTTGTTTATCATGTTATGGAGAACCTTCCCTAGGGAGATCCATTTGAGAAAATTAAGAGGTAATCTTTGTAAAAGGTTTTGCTTCTCTCAGGAGATTGGCAGGTTTTTTTCATTTTTTTGTTTGTTTGTTTTTTTGTTTTTGTTTTTGTTTTTAACCTGTGGAGTTCTGTCCACTCCTGTTCTACGTGATCTTGGTTTTGACTTTCTATTCTTATTAACGCTTTTTTAAAAAAAATTATTTTTATTTATTTTCAGCATAACAGTATTCATTATTTTTGCACCACACCCAGTGCTCCATGCCATCCGTGCCCTCTATACTACCACCATCTTGTACCCCGACCTCCCACCCACCTCCCCTTCAAAACCCTCAGATTGTTTTTCAGAGTCCTTAGTCTCTCATGGCTCACCTCCTCTTCCAATTTCCCCCAACTTCCTTCTCCTTTCTATCTCCCCATGTCCTCTATGCTATTTGTTATGCTCCACAAATAAGTGAAACCATATAATTGACTCTCTCTGCTTTACTTATTTCACTCAGCATAATCTCTTCCAGTCCCGTCCATGTTGTTACAAAAGTTGGGTATTCGTCCTTTCTGATGGAGGCATAATACTCCATAGTGTATATGGACCACATCTTCCTTATCCATTCAAAGAGCTGGAGCAAATAATCCTAAAATTTGTATGGAATCAGAAGAGACCCCGAATCGCTAAGGAAATGTTGAAAAACAAAAATAAAATGGGGGGGCATCACGTTACCTGATTTCAAGCTTTACTACAAAGCTGTGATCACCAAGACAGCATGGTACTGGCATAAAAACAGACACACAGACCAGTGGAACAGACTAGAGAGCCCAGATATGGACCCTCAACTCTATGGTCAAATAATCTTCGACAAAACAGGAAAAAATATACAGTGGAAAAAAGACAGTCTCTTCAATAAATGGTGCTGGGAAAACTGGGCAGCTATATGTAGAAGAATGAAACTCAACCATTCTCTTACACCATACACAAAGATAAACTCAAAATGGATAAAAGACCTCAATGTGAGACAGGAATCCATCAGAATCCTAGAGGATAACATAGGCAGTAATCTCTTCGATATCAGCCACAGCAACTTCTTTCAAGATATGTCCCCAAAGGCAAAGGAAACAAAAGCGAAAATGAACTTTTGGGACTTCATCAAAATCAAAAGCTTCTGCACAGCAAAGGAAACAGTCAAGAAAACAGAGAGGCAACCCACGGAATGGGAGAAGATATTTGCAAATGACAGTACAGACAAAAGGTTGATATCCAGGATCTATAAAGAACTCCTCAAACTCAACATACACAAAACAGACAATCATATCAAAAAATGGGCAGAAGATATGAACAGACACTTCTCCAATGAAGACATACAAATGGCTATCAGACACATGAAAAAATGTTCATCATCACTAGCCATCAGGGAGATTCAAATTATTAACACTTTTTATTCTTAGTTATAGTTACTATTTTTGTAAGCATTATTGACATAATCCTTCTTAAAGGATGGTTAAGGGGAGAAAGAAATGAATATCCAACTCATAAATGGAGAAATTAAATTTCAGTTTAATGGCTACCCAAAGTAACAGAGCCTGTCCCACGTAAGACCTCAAATCCAGGCCTCTTATATGCCGAACTTGTTCTTTTGATAGTTTTCCAAACAGATGACTCAGAATGCTGGTTATTGGGAAGCAGTGCAACTTGAACGTAGACCTATAAGACACTCCTCTGGCCTCTATGGCTTCCCAAGTTATGAAACTACATCCTTTTTAGTTCTGGATGTATTACCTCTTTACCATAGACAACACAGTGACTTTGAACTTTGTCTTTTCTATCTACAATAGCATTTGAGGAAACTGGGGTTGGGGGGTAGTAGCAGAGTGCTACACAGATGTAGAGACAGAAAAGCTTGAGTTGCATGTCTACCCGCTCTCTCTGCATCTTCCCCTCTTGAAGAGAAAGATAGAATACCACAGTGATTAAGAAGATGGGTTCTAGAGCCACATAGATTTATGAAGCCCAGCTCTGTACTTGCAACCATGTAACCTCGGAAAAGTTATATAATTTATCTTTGCAAAAGAAAGCTAGCTATCTTTTATCCCATAAGGTTTCTGTGAAGATTAAACAGTTTATTTATATATAGAAAGAGAGTTTAGAACCGTACCTGGCATATAATGCAATCTCAGTAAGTATTGTATATTGTGATTACTGCCAGAATTATAAATAGATACAGCATAAACATGTTCACCTTGTAGAAAGAGACCCCTTGGAGAACATAGGAAAGTCAGGTCTTTCTCTTACACATAGAAAGAATTAGACTCAGTCCTCTGTTAGACAGTATATTTTCCCCAGGGCAAAATGCAGTGCGCACAGAACTAGGGTTTTAAAATAATGCAGGTATCATTTTACCTACAAATCAAGACCTGGGATTGATTTTTAAAACATTTCTCTAGTACCTGCTGAAATCCATTTCAGGTGAGAGCAGAAGGGATAGAGAGAGCCAGGGAAGAAGTAGTGGAAATCGCGTGCACAAGGTTGTTGTTCCAACTTTGGAGGTTGGAGTAAAGCCACCTCGAAGATTTGGCCTAGTATGTTTATGATCCTAGGAAATTTCCCCAGCATTAAAGTTGTGCTTCAGGGAACAGAAAGAAGTAATGATTTTTGTATCTGTAAATAAGGTCGTTGCTATGTGTGAGTGGCAACGTTCCATAGACATTAGCTATTTTCACTTTCTTGTGGTCCACCCATGAATTACAAAGCGCAAAAGGGTGTTCCCTTTCTAGTTGAAAATAGCTTTTGGCAGCATTTTCTGACACAGTTCTTCCATGCGCCACGGGACCTGTCACCTCCATCATTTTGCTTTCCCTTTCATCCTCCTACAAAAGTGATTTTGAAGGGGGAGGGTAACTGATCAGATGAAGCTGAGGGATATGTGAGCGTGTTAATAACAACCTGTCAAAACCCGGGATAGCCAGATGCAAACATGTTAGATTAGGGTGAGGTGGATGTCTAAAATGTTCATACCCTCATTTACCTGAAATTCTGTGCAAACCTCCATCCTCCTTCCCCGTCTTAGGAGCAAAACATTGCTTTCATCTTCATCTCCAGTATTATAAAAATCAATAGCAAATCTTTATCTTTTTAAAGCTAGACAACACTCACAACTCAAAAATTCACTCTCAGCCTCTTTTATTCTCAAGAGTTCATGAAATTAGTCCCAGGATATTCTTTATTGGGGGAAACAATCAAATAATCATTAATAATTATATATATATTTATATGTATATGTATATAAATATATAAAATAATGAAGATTAAATACAAATTAAATTCAAATAAACCTTGCTGGAAAGCCTTAAGAGATACACTTAAAATGGGTCCCTTTGGCCCAAGTATTGCTCTAAATGCCTTACTTACATTAGTCAATTTAGACCTTCATAGCAACCTCACGAGGTGGGTACTGGGATTATAACCATTTTTCATATAAACAAACTGAGCCACAGATGGGTTAATGATCTTGTTTAGATTTGTACAGCCAACTGCGAGTTAGAGATGACATTCAGACCTGGGCGGTTTGTCTCTAGGATGCTGCCCCCGCACCGGACAATACTGCCTCTCATGGCAAACACAGAGGCCTGGGTGGTGGTGAATTCTGAGAGGCTGTGATAATCCACTGAGGCTTGCTTCCTCCTCACAGATCAACTGGAGTAAAAATATAAAACTAGAGTTTCAAGGGATGTTAGAGATCACTTAGGCCCTGAAGTATCTTGTAACTAGTTGGTGAGAGAACCAGGGCCCCAAATATTGGCTCCTTTCACCTTGTCCAGTGCCTCATCGCATTAGACTGGGATTTCACTAGGAAATAATCCTGGAAGATTCTTCTCTTCCTCTTCTGCAGCTCCTGTTTTTCTGTGCTGATCCATCCCCAGTGCCTCCCATTTAAAGTCATGGTAATATGGAAGGAACACAGGCATGTGGTCAAGACCCTAAGGTTTGAGGCCCAACTCTGGTATTTCCCAGCTATCTGAAACCTGGCCAACCTCTTTATCTCCTGGACTCTGTATTTTCTCATCAGTGGTGATAAACACCTGACTTTTTTTTTTCCTTTTTTTTTTTTCATGTTGCTGGGTTCTCTCCAGAATTGACATTTCCACATCTCTAGATCTTTGCTACTTAAAGTGTGGTCCACACACCAGCCACACAGGCATCGATGGGAGTGGCTTAGAAATAAAGGATCTGAGCCCCAACCTCAAGTCTGCTGAATCAGAATCTGAATATTAGTGAAATCTTCAGAGGACTGCTGTGATATTAAAGTTCAAGAAGCCCTGTGAAAGTGCTACAACTAGCTGGAAGGGTTCTTGTTGTCTAGAAGGTACTTCAGGTCACCAGTTTTTTAGTATTGAGACCAGTTTTGAAATGTGGAAACTTTTTGTATTTTAAAAAAGGTAATTTACTGCACATACTCTCTCTTATTTAATACCCCGTGTGGTGTTTGGAGCAGCACCCTTAAGAAAACACAGTGACAATTACACTAAATGGGATAAAGATCAAGGATTATCTTTATTATTGCCTTTAGACAACAAGTTTTGGGTTTCAGAGCTTTTTGGGGTTTTGGATAGACTTATGGGGACTGGGTATATGAATTTCTCAGGGATGTCCTGCCCTGCAAGATCCTATCAACTGTTCTAAACCCAAGGCAGGTGCATGTTTTGGGGTTAGAGAGTCAGTGTATGAAAAAGAAGAAGACTTTGCTTGTGACTTTTTAATCCCTTGGAAATCAAATAAATAGCTCAACTAATTAAAAATGTCTTTTTGAAGGTATTGATGATATGGGTGATTGAATCACAGAAACAAATGTTCTTTTGATAAAACTTCTCTAAAACGTTGAAGGAACTGCATCCTTCCATTTGATTTTTCCCACTCTCTCTTTTACAACTATCTTAAGCTCAGATTATGTTTTGGGGGCTCAAGCACAGGCAGAATATTTGGGCTATTTTTCTAACACGATGACTTTGTTGTAGCCTTGCTTCGAACAAAAAGAAAGGGGGTAAAATCCATTAGCATAACTTCATCACTGATATTTCAAAGAAGACCCACCTAAAACGAAAAGCTGTTTGAAGAGCCTGTAAGGTTTAAGAGATGGAAGAGAATAGGGCCTCTGGTTCAGTAGAATTGGCTTCTAATCCTAGCTCTTTCCCAAGCTGCTGCCAGGATCTGGAACTCTATCCCCTCTTGGTCTGGAGCACAAGATATTTGGTGGGTAGTCAATGCTGGGCGGCAGGCATATGACTTCCCTACCAGAAGTACCTACCAACTCACCTCAGAGTCCTTTCAGAGACAATGAAGCTGAAATGACCAGCTCTAAACCGAGCCAGCTCTGAAACATGTACACACATTCACGTTAATGTCCAGATATCCATTTATGTTATTTCACGTAATCTTCATAAAGCTTTGGATGACAAAAAAACTACAGAGTAGGAAACGGAGGCTTGGGAGGTTAGGTAAATTGCCAAAGATCACACAGCTAGAACCCGGGTCTGGCTAATTCCAAAAATTGTGCTCCGCATCACTGTGGTTTCCAGTTTTATTCTGAGCCTTAGATTTGCCTTAAGAGCCCTAGAGTTCAAGGTAGCACAGCTGTACTCTCAGCAACAAGGCTGGACAGGCTACCTAAGTACTGTCCATGGAAATGGTGTTGGGTAAAGGAGGAGGCGATGTGGCAGGACTGGGATTCATGAGCCCACAGAAGATGATTTATAGCTCCTTTTCAACCTGCCTTCTATCTTCCTTCCAGGGACATAAGTGAGATAATCATAGGATTATAGTGATGAAATGAAACTCCTAAAGCCAATCTATCCCCCTGCCTTCAGGCAGTGGTTCATTTAAACTAGACGATTTTCTCCCTTTGTTTAAAGATCTTAAGAGGAGGAATTTCCAAATCACTCAAAGATACCTATGACAGGGGCTCACAGGTCTCATGGTGATTAATCTTTTTCTGATAATAAACCCAAATTAATTTCCAAGCATTTATTGAGTTCCTACATTGTCCCATGTGTTAATGTGGGTGGAGAAATTTGTGTGTGTGTGTGTGTGTGTGTGTGTGTGTGTGTGTGTGTGTGTGTGTTTTAGATGTTGTAGGGAGGCATAGTTAGCTCACTCTTAGATTTATTTTAGTTTTAGTTTTAAATTAGTTTTCTTAGATCAACAAGAGTAATACAACTGCAATAATTAAAACCCAGTAAAGTGGCGCTTGTGTGCCTCAGTCTTGCCTTCGGTTCAGGTTATGATCCCAGGTTCTGGGATTGAGCCTGTGGGCTCCCTGCTCAGTGGGAAGCCGGCTCTCCCTCTCCCACTCCCCCTGCTTGTGTTCCCTCTCTCACTGTCACTCTCTCTTTCAAAATAAATAAATAAAAATCTTAAAAAAAAAAAACAGTAAAAGTGTTTTCAGAAACCACATGCTACGTAGCAGTAATCTTAAAACCTCTCTGACATTCAGCTTACTCCTCTATAAAGTGAAGGGCAGACAGTCTTGTCACCATGGTTGCTTAGCAGCCTGAGGGTTGCAGATTCTTAGATATATGGTGTAGACTATGAGGGTCATAAGACCTCTGGAGAGAAGTGATTTTGGGGGGACAGTCTTGTTCAGGTGTTAGGGAGTTGGTTCCAGAAGAATAGGAAGCCTTGGTCTTGGGAGACTGAAAGACACTCCAGGAAAATAACAGGAAAACGTTACCTGTTAACCAGCCAATGAAGGCCCATTGAGGGAAGAGTGGGGCCAGATTATCTAAAATTGCACATAGATTTGAGGCATTGAGGTTAGAGGTGGCATCTCATTGAAAACATGACAGCAACAACAGTAATATAGAGGGGAAATGCAGAGAGAAAGGAACTATATGACTAGATCATCTCATGTATCCTGGTTTCTAGGGTAGGTGATTTAGGGAGATAACCCCTCACACCCACTTAGAAGTCAGAGGTGAGTTTCCCCAGTCATGTATGATGAAACAAGGCTCAGAGAGGTTCTGTAATTTGCCTCTATTCCCCCTGCAAGTAAATGGACTCCAGTCTATTTAAGTCAAAGCCTGAGATTTCTGCATGGCCAGGATATGAAGTAGGAGGTGTTGTGGATATTTTATGAGAGTGGAGTAATTACCTTAAGGTAAGGAAGCAGGGAAGTGCTGAGGTCATGTAGGCTTACAGGTGGCAGGATGAGAGGGGGAATAAGGCATCCTAAAGTAATATTCTAGCAGACTGAAGGGAACATGGATCGGATATAGGGTTGTGAGGCCAGACATGGGTAAATCAGAGGGGACTACAGTGTTTGGAATATGAAAAAACTTGAAATTCTCTGACTCCATAGATTTCAAGTAGGAAGAGAAGCAAGCTGGTTTGGAGATGAAGGTGACTTACATCTTGGCTATAAGTGATCTCAGTTGGTGTGCCCAGATGGATGCTGATGTTTGCATGTGGGGACCTTGGTATAAAGTCAGAGCTAATGAGAAAGCTTTGGGAATGATTAGCAAAGACAAATCATTAAAATCTGAAAAAGGGGGGAATGCAATAGGAAATAGAGGGAGGAGAGCCCCTCCAGGACAAATGTAAGAAGAGCAAGAGAAGTCTGCGTGGAAGATGGAGTATTCAAGGAGAGCATAAGAAAAGCAAGAGAGCAGAATAGCTACAAGATGAAGGGAAAGTGATTTGCAGGAAAGTGGGGTAGAGTGAGGAGGATGGGGTATGTGGGCCTGTTAATCCTCAGAAACTCCAGTTACAACAAAGAAGTCTATTAGAACGAAGATAGAAAGGGGTGCCTGAGTGGCCTGGGTGACTCGGTTGGTTAAGCATCTACCTTGGACACAGGTCATGATCCTGGGGTCCTGTGATTGAGCTCCACGTCAGGCTCCCTGCTCAGTGGGGAGCCTTCCTCTCCCTCTCCCTGCTGTTCTGCCCACTTTTGCTTTCTCTTTCTCTGTCAAATAAGTAAATAAATAAAATCTTTAAAAAAAGAAAAAAAGAATGAAGACAGAAAAATCCAGATCGTGTGTGAGTGTGTGTGCGCGCATGCATCGTTTCAAGGATCTTTTCTCTTTTGTTATTTCTTCAGGCAAACAGTACAACTGTGATCTTTAGATTTTCTGCAAAGAAGAACTCTTCTGTAGAACTTTCTCTGATACGACTTTGTACTTGAAAACAATGTGCTTTCCTAGGTAGGGTGTTAATTGCTGAAATGGTCACCCAGAAATTTGGAGCACTCACACGCTCACTCGGTAACCATGTAAGATATCCTTCTGTGAGCCAGGCCCTGTGCTAGGCATGGCCCCGCAGGTAGGTCCGTGGAGTCCTCTCCCTTCTCCCCAGCAAGCCATGTTGTCATTAGCTCAGGTAGCCAAAGGGAGTAGGAGAGCAAAGGGAGCCGCTGAGACAGAGGCTGAACTGGCTTCAGTCTCACACTCTGCCTCCATAATCAGTTGAGGCTGGGGGTAAGTGGCAGTTCCCTTCCAGACGTGTGACCCTCTATTTCATAAACAAGTGAGAAGTGAATGTCGTCTCTAGCCCAGGAAGCCCTTTTCCCCAAGGCAGATTTGGCGGGGAGCTCAGGAGGTTTGCCCTCTTCCCCTGCAGAGATCATCTGTTGGGATCAGGTGATCAATACCCTGGGAGAGCTGCTGGACAGGAGCGGGCAGCAAATAGGACAGGGAGTTCCTGACTTTTTCTTTGGTTAGTTCTTTTACCTTTCAGATAGAGGGCTTGCCCGCCTGTTTGACAAGGTAAATGCAGTATGTTTGAAATTAGTATAGATTTCATTATAAACAACCTGTGTCTCTTCTCCCGTTGATACTCATTTTACTGACAAGCAGTTTTGGGAAATCACAGTCACTTCTTCTCTACTGCTCTCTCTTTCTATTCCCCGGCACCCCCCTACCCCCACCCGTGCCGACCACACCACTTATATACACACAGAAGCCTTTCCGTTCTGTACATTTTCATACATGCGGGGAAGACAAAGCCTTTAAAAATATGAATCATCTTCTATTTTTCTTAGTCAGACAAAAATTTCCTGCACTTTTGTTCATGTAAACGCGAAATTATCTTCCTGCAAGTTGAGGTGGCGGCAGTTCCTGAACACAGTTATATTTTGCAGATAACAGGATTAGCTTGGATGTGGGTAATAAGTTGGTGAATCCCCCCCCGGCCATTTCTCAACACTGTGAGAGCACTAATCCTTTATGCTTTGATGTCTTCTACTTTTCCATCAGGTGCGCCACGGACTATTTGTCCTGGGGCAGTCAGCTCTCTTATAAGATCTCATAGTGTCCTCATTAGCTGCGCCTATTTACCCAGCCAGCCTGTTGAACCCAATTTATAGTTTATGTGATTAATTCCCAAAGTACAGTAAACCCTAGCTCTAAGGCTCTCTATTATATGACTGCATCTCCTTTAAGGGAAAACACAAGCTTCAGCTCTTCTGCTGTGTGACGGCATCATACATAACACACTAATAATTTTACTCTCGACGACACATTAAACATCTTTCTATGCAGTTTCTTTATAGCACACAGCTCATAAAGAAAAGAATGTTCCATATTGGACTGTAAAGTGCTAACTATGTGAGGGAGTCATTTGGTTTTTTGCTTTAAATTTTTTTTTTTCTGAAATTATGGCACAGCGTTACTATATGGTTTGAACAGTGAATGGGCAAACCACGCCACTGTACAACTTTTTATCTACCGAAATATACGTTTGGAAAAGCTGAATAGGTAATGTGGCAGCATAAACCCATGGGCTCCTGTTCATCTTTAACATTCAGGCTTGGAAGATAAAAGGTTTAAGTGTGTGTGTGTGTGTGTGTGTGTGTGTGTGTGTATGTGTGTGTGTAGAGAGCGAGAAAGCCAGACAAAGAAAACAAAATGAAGAGAGGAGCACTCAAGACAGTCTGTCAACTTTGCTGGGATTTTTCTTATAGCAGAAAGAATTATGGAGAAGTGACTTACAACTGGTAAGGGGGGAAACTGTACCAGTGGTTCTTAACTGGGTGTATCTCTCCCCCAGGGACATTTGACATTGTCTGGGGATATTTTTGTTTAGCACAACTCCGGGGCATGCTAGTGGCATCTAGTGGGCAGAGGCCAGGAATCTAGCTAAATATTCTACAGGCAGCTCTTACAACAAAAAAGTTACTTGGCCTCAAATGCCAATAGTGTCAAAGTTGAGAAATCCTGTTCTATACCTCTGGATAATGGAATTAATTGCAGAGAACATGATAATTTCCGCTTTTAAATCTTAACTGACCTCAACGTTGAGAGGGCATGAAAAGGCAGTTGACAGTTGGCATCTATCTATCTATCTTGAATTTTGCAAAGACAGCAGATCAGGGGCTGATTATTTCTAGTGTGAACGACTTAAGCCTCTCACTTCTTTTTACTTGAAGTCAACTAATTTGGTGCATAATGAATCTAATGGGGGAGGTGGCCAAAGAAATGTGTGAGGTAGGACTCAACCTCCTTTGCTACTGGTCGGCAGCTCAAGACAGCATTCGAGGAGGTAAGATGTGAAAATGAATGTCTTTGAAACTATGGATTTCCATTATTTATAACACCTCTATTCTATTTCAAGTCCGTCTCTCTGTACATTATCTCTATTCTCCATGGCCAGGGGAATGAGTAATCATGAACATTTGCCGATGATTTACTTGTCTATGAATAATCCCTCAATTCTTTTTTGGACAATTTTCTCATGGCTGTGGTCTTTATTTAGAGATGAATAAACTCAAGTGGTGAAGGGATGAAAGTAGCACAAGAAACAATGGAGAATTATTGAAGTACTGTGATGGGATGGTTGTAGAGTAGCAACCATCATTGCTGCACAGACCCAAGGCTTTTTTCCCTGGTTCCAGAAAGACTCCAGAGATCTGATAATTGTACGAATCATTACATAGATGCCCAGACATTTCCTGGATTAATTTTCCCTTAAACATGTCTACAGAGCAAGTAGATTCTTTAGGCAATATCACTTTTTTTTTAAATTTTTTATTTTTTATAGCAATATCACTTTTTAAAGGAATGTTTTTGTTCCCAAGTTCTTGTCCTGGAACCTACACATGAAGTTTTTATCATCCATATCACAAAGTTTTTATCATCCAGTTTTTGATCATTCAGTTTAAGAAGAGGACTTTGAGTTTACTGTTAATTACATACTCTCACTAAATGTATAGCTAAGGAGAATTTTATGTTCCTCCACTTCCTATTTCCACATTTCTTTAAGAATTGGGGCTCTCCAACCATGTGAGATCCTCAGTGACCCAACTGAGTCATGGGGCTTCAGCATGAAGCATTTAGTCTGGCTCACCAGCAAGGAGATTGCATAGAAACTTGGTAACCTTTCCCTTAAAATGAGGGCGTGTGTGTGTTTCTGGCAATGTGCCCTATCTATAGTGGATTTTCTCCAGGAGTATAAGGTAGTAGAGTAATCTCTTAATTGGGAATAGTGGGAGTTAGAAAACTCGGTAAATCTCTCAGCAGAAATAGTATCACTTGGCTTTGTGTCATTTCAAATAATCTGACCCTTAGTTTGCAATCCTTTGAAATATAGGTAGTGATGCTGGACTCCCTCATAGAGATGTAGGAGGAATCATTCATAAAACATACTGTAAAGTTTTTATGAAAGTCCAAAGTACCATAATAAATCAGATGTTGATACCTTCTGGTTCTGAAATTCTCTGACTTTATGATGCTAAACAGGGAATTATCACAATCTGTAAAAATTCAGCTGGTGGTAGAATGTCCTAAGGCAGGATTTGATCCTGAGTAAGTGATGTTGCATATTTTTTTGTTTTGTTTTTCAAAATCTAGTCAGCTCTTGATTTTCATCATAAATAGCAAATGGAGATAATCTCAAGAAGATGAGATTAAAAATTCCTTGCAATCAAGTGACATAAATTAGATATTTTTAACATAAGAATATATTTACATTTTCAGAACATATAAGAGTGACAGATAATATTGATGAAGTACTTACCGTGTTCCAGGAACTGTGCTAAGCTTTCTATGCTGATTATTTTTTTTAATCTCCAAAGTAATCCTGTGAAGTAATTTGCTACTATTATCACCAATTTACTGAGAAGTAAACTGAGGCCTACCATACATGTAGTAAGGGGCAGTAATGGGATTCAAACTGGAATACTTCTGACTCCAGCATCTGAACCCTGAACCACTCCATTATACAACATATGCTTGGATTCTCATTACAGAGGAATTGGACTAACATGCATGGTTTTTCTGTTATCCATCATTAAAGCACACTCAACTGAAATCCCTTGAACTTAGCAACTCAAGTATATTTTTAGTTTATAATTGATAAAAGTAGAGTAGTTCCTGAGAAATGGGTGGAAAATAGAACATTCTTTTATGTTTTCTTCAGTTGCCTAAGGAAGGTGAGGAAGGGGGACTGCCTTCTAACAATTCAGCATTGTGGGACCTCAGCAATTCTTTGCAGAGCAGAGCTTTTTCTCTTTTGCTTGGGGTGTTTAGGATGCTAAGTAGATCAACTCTGGGCTCAGAGAGCAACAACCCAGACTGGACATTGGGTAATCCAGAATAAAGAGCATGATATCCGTAATGATAATGAGGTAAGATTTGTCTTTTTTCTCTGACCATCACCATCATCTCTTCCCTCAGAAACAAACAAACAAACAACAACACCACCAAAAAACAACTCTAAACACTATAGGCCATATGATTAACATAATTCCTCTGAAATTTTCACATGTTCTACAAAGTAGCTGAGGCATATAGACGTTGGGGAGACATAAAGTACTCTGGGCTTAAGAGGTTGAGAGAGAGAGAGGAAAAAAAAAAAAAAAGAAACAAAGACAGTGTTATGGGGCATCTGCTATAGGCCATCGAAACGGTAGGTGAGGGAAAACCAGCTGCTGAGGTCAGTTGAACTCTCATAATGTTGATCTCCGAAGGGACTTGGATTCTCTGGACATCTGCTGGGCTAAAGACCCATGAAGGATCAAAGGAGTTACTGAATTGGAGAACTGCAACTTTCTGTTACCAACCGTAGCTAATGTAATTGAGGGAAAAATTGTGTTAGATTTGCTTATGGACAGGTAAGATTTTATTGAAAGTAGAAAAACAAGAGATACGTTTAATATGCTTGCCTGTGTGATGATGTGTACACAGTAGAGTAAAAATGAAAAAAAAAAAAAACCCTGAATACAGCACTACCAGAAAATTAAACTCTAAACAAGCATATTAAGGGATCAAGTTAGCATAAGAGAAAATATTAAACTTCAGCAAGGTGGTGGGGGAGGGGCCCAAAGCGGTCTTGGGGACAGTCATAATTGCAGCTTTCTAGACTGCAATTCCTCAGGAAGAAATGAAGAAACAAACCAGCAGATCTTCACTGAGGCTTCTTGTAAGCTTGGTGTGGGCTCCGACAGAGCTTTCCAGGAAGAGCTACAGTACCACATCAGTTAAAGCTGTCAGGGCAGGGAAGATAAGGACAGTAAGGCATCTAGAATCAATTAATGATAACAAGAGGGTTAAAGTGAAAAGGGGATTTTTTTAAGAGATATGCTAGGCAAATGGAAGAGGTCAGAGAGAAACTTCATCTGGAGTATCTTACTGAAGCAAGACTGAGAGTTCAGAAGTCATGAATTCAGATTTTAATCCCAGTTCTTTGTGAGATATGAAGGCAATGACTTGACTTATTGGCATGTGAAGTTTTCCTTTCAGTAAGAACGACAGGAATCAGCTTTCAAGTAACTAAGTACAAGGGTATCGATGGTTGAAATTTCAGGGGGCTCTGAAATGCTTCAGCATTACCCCTATGAGTCCCTGAAGCTATTAATGTGAGGCTTTATTCAATCATGATGATAAAATATCCCTGGCGAGGGTAACACATTACATTTCATCAAGGGGGCATGAGTATTTTCCTTTGAATGGGCTTTAAATTTGACTTGGAGATTGATTTGGCCATTCAAAGATGGAGGGCACATTTGGGATAGAAATAGTGGCCTTAACTGGGTGATATGGAAACTTGGAAAACAGGCTTCCTCCACATCATAAGCTCCTCTACAGACGCTTATGCAAGGATAATCATTCTCACCATATTGTGGCCCACTCTAGGTGACACTTCTTTAAGGAAATCATAAAAAGGTGGAGGGGCCATATACTGTGGAATGATCTTTCTTGCCTTTTCCATATATATATATATATATGTATATATACATATATATATATATATACAGTGATTGTTGAGGGCAGTAATTACTGGTTGTAAAAGAGAAAGAGGGGATAGATCAATCTAAATTCCCTTTTTGCCTTGGAGCTACATTCCTAGTTAAAAGAGAAGGAAGGAGCTTCCCTTTCCCAGCTGTAAAGGAGAAGTATTGTACCCTTTCAAAACAATAAAATAGCCCATCAGGAAGGGGTCTTACAAGTAAACTAAGTCCTGCCTCATCTTCTTACAGATGAGAAAATTGAGGCTCAGTAAAGATGTTTGACCCTCTCTGCTCATTATTAGTGTCAGATCCTGGTGACTCTTGACATCAAAGAGACATTGTTGGCAGTAAAGGGATGCATGGAATAACCAGGACATACTTTCCCTTCCCCTGTCTCTTCCAGTAATTTAACTGCTTAGCCTGCTGCCTCTTCTTCTCTCTCCTCTTTCTCCCCAACCCTCTTACTTCCTATTTTATTTGGGGAAAATAAAAAAAATCACCCATATTCTCCTACCCAGGAAAGATTTTTTTCCTAGTATTTTAAAATCATAAGTAGTATATCAAAGTGTTTTATTTTTTATAACAAAAAACTAACGTCTTCTTCGATCTTTCCTTTTCCACATTATGGTTCTCTACTCCCATTCCTAGAGGCAATGACACATGTCAAATGAACTTTTTTTTAATTCTTCTTGGTCATTTTTCATACCTGTATTTGAGCCCATTGAAAATATACAACATCGATGTGTATGGGGGAGATCTGTTTATAAATGATTTTGCACATGTAGTCCTCAGCTTGTTTTGTAGTTTTGGTATCAGTGTTGATACTGATGTCAGCATTGATCTTGTTCATCCCTCTTTACTGTTGTATAGTATTTTATTATATAAATATATCACATTTTATTACTCTATTCATGTATTGATGTCCTTTAGATTTTTAAAGTTATAAACCATGGTGATTGAAAATCCTAATGCTGTTTCTTTGTGCACAGATGCCAATGATTTTCAAGGTTGCTTACCAAGAAATTGAGTCACTGAGTCATTTAAAATGAATAACTGTAGGCTGTCCTAACAATTTCACCTCCAGAGTACCTATACTAATTTGCATCAACAGAAAGTTAAAATACTAATTATTTTTCGTCTCTAATACTTCAGACTACAAAATATTTTAATTTTGCCACCCTGTCTGATGAAAAGTAGTATCTCGAGGTGCCTGGGTAGCTCAGTTGTTAAGTGTCTGCCTTCGACTCAGAAAATGATCCTAGGGTCCTGGGATCAAGCCCCACACCCGGCTCCTTGCTCGGAGGGAACAGCTTCTCCCTCTCCCATTCCCCCTGCTTGTGTTCTCTTTCTCGCCATGTCTCTCTCTGTCAAATAAATAAATAAAATAGTAAAAAAAAAAAAAAGAAAAGTAGTATCTCACAATTTCAATACTCAAGTTGAGACTTTTTCATATATTTATCAGCTATTTGTAATTTGTTTTCTGTTAATTGCCTGCTCATAAACTTTGCCCATATTTATAAAATAGACTAACTTTTTTTCTCTACTGATTGGTAGACATTCCTTATATATTGTAGATACTACTATTTTGTTATATAAGTTGAAAAATATTTTCCCCTGTCACTTTCTTTAAAAAAAGCTTTTAATGTTAATTCGTTAAAATTTGATAATTACTGTGTAAGTATATGCATCTTGCCTTTTGAACTTGAGTAAAACAAGATTCCGTAAAGTGATAAATATTTTTCTATCTTTTCTTCTTATAATTTAATTAATATTTTGGCTTTGTCTTTAATCTGGAGTTATTTTTGTATATGGTATGAGGTAAGGTTCTAATTTTTTATATGGGTGGCCAGCTTTTTTATTCCATTTCAAATTTTTCTGGTATCATTCCATCCCTGGGGGCAACCATTAGTTTCGATTTCTACCATCAGAGATTGTTTTATCTGTTATTAGACTTCACATAAATGTATACAGAATGTGCTTTTCTGTATCTGGCTTCTTTTGTTCCACATAATGTTTCTGAGATTCCTATACTGGTATTCATTTTCACAGCTTTGCTTGATTCTCTTATTAATGATTTTTAGTTAAATTTTGTGTGTTATCTAATTAACTGTTATATAACTAACATAAAACAACCGAATTTAACCTTTTTTATACAAGTCACTTGCATGCACGCATGCACACACACACACACATTCTTACATTGTTATTGACTTTAATGGGGACACGTCTAATATTTCACTATTAAGTGTATTAGCTTCATGATTTTAATTGATTTTTCTTTTCAGGTGAGGACTTCTTTAGCTGCATCATAATACATCTCGATGTATGCTGTATGTTATATTTTATACTGATTCACTTCTAGATTTTTGTAAAATTCTTTTTCAGTTTCATGACCTATGAATTATTTGGAAGTCTGCTCTTTTCACTGTCAGATGTCTAAGACCGGTGCTTTAGTCTATATAAGAGCTTGTTACCATGTTTTTATTGTTTTGGGGGTTTTTGCATTATAATCAGCAAGTGCAGACTAATTTATACTTTTTGTCTTTAAGATTTCTCTTGTTTAAGTATACAGTTTTTTATACTTTTCAAAATTCAAGTGTGATTAATGTACAGTTTTATTAGTTTCAGGTGTAGTTTTAGTTTCTCAGTGCTCATTGAAATAAGTGTACTCTCAATTTCCTTTATCTATTTCACCCATCCCCCCATCCACCTCTGCTCTGACAACCATCGATTCATTCTTTCTGTTTACATCTGTTTTTTGAGGGGAAAGGGGTTGTTTCTTTTTTTTTTTCTATTTATTCATTTGTTTTGTTTTTTGAATTCCATACATGTATGAAATCATAGGGCATTTTTCTTTCTGTGACTAATTTCACTTAACATTATACCTTCTAGATCCATTCATATTGTTGAAAATGGTGAGATTTCATTCTTTTTTATGGCTGAGTAAGATTCCATCTTCCTCATCTTCTTTCTCCATTTGTCTATGGATGGATTTTGCGTTGCTTCCATATCTTGGCTATTGCAAATAATGTTGCAATAAACCTAGGGGTGTTTAGTGATTTGGGGGGTAAATACCTAGTAGTGGAATGATTGGATCATATGGCAATTCTATTTTTAATTTTTTGAGGAACTTCCATGATGTTTTCCACAGTGACTGCAGCAATTTACATTCCCACCAACAGCGCACAAGCGTTCCTTATTCTCCACATCCTCAGCAATACTTGTGTCTTGTGTTCCTGATTTTAGCCATTTTGACAGGTGTGAGGTGATGTATCTCATTGTGTTTTTCATTTACATTGACCTGGTGATCAGTGATGTTGAGCATTCTTTCATGTGTCTGTTGGCCATCTGTATGTTTTTAGAAAAATGTCTGTTTAGGTCCTCTGCTCATTTTTTTTAATAAATATATTTTTAAAGATTTTATTTATTTATTTGAAAGAGAGGCAGTCAGAGAGAGCATGAGCAAGGAGAAGGTCAGAGGGAGAAGCAGACTCCCCGTGGAGCTGGGAGCCCGATGCGGGACTCGATCCCAGGACTCCAGGATCATGACCTGAGCCAAAGGCAGTCGTCCAACCAACTGAGCCACCCAGGCATTCCCTCTGCTCATTTTTTTAAAAAAATATTTTATTTATTCAATTTATTCATTTGAGAGAGAGAGTGAGAGAGAAGCGAGAGAGCGAGTGAGCACAAGCACGGGGAGAGGCAGTGGGATGGAAAGAAGTCGACTCCCTTCTGAACTGGGAACCCAACATGGGGTTCTATCCCAGGGCCTGGACATCATGACCTGAGCCAAAGGCAGACGCTTAAAACCATCTGAGCCACCCAGTGCCCCTTTGCTCATTTTTTATTGCATTACTTGTTTGTGGTGTTGAGTTGTAGAAGTTCTTTATATATTTGGGATATTAACCATTATAAGATGTATCATTTGTAAATATCTTCTTCCATTCAGCAGGTTGTCTTTTTGTTTTGTGGATTGCTTCCTCTGCTGTGCAAAAGCTTTTTAGTTTTGGTGTAGTCCCAATAGTTTATTTTTGCTTTTGTTTCCCTTGCCTCAGGAGGCATAAGTAGAAAAATGTTTCTACGGCCAATGTCAAAGAGATTACTGCCTGTGATTTTTCTAGGAATTTTATGGTTTCAAGTCTCACATTTAGATCTTTGGTCCATTTTCAGTTTTATTTTAGTATATGGTATAAGAAAATGGTCCAATGTCATTCTTTTGCATGTAGCTATCCAGTTTTCCCAACACCATGTTCAAGAAACTGTCTTTTTCCCATTGCATAATCTTGGCTACTTTGTCATAGATTTACTGACCACATAAGCTTGCGTTTATTTCAGGACTTTATCATCTTCTATTGATCTATGTGTCTGTTTTTCTTCCAGTATCATGCTGTCTTGATTACTACAGCTTTGTAGTGTATTTTGAAATCTGGGATTGTGGTATCTTCAGTTTTGTTCTTTTTCAAAATTGCTATGGCTGTTCAGGGTCTTTTGTGATTCCATATGAGTTTTAGGATTATTTTTTCTAGTTTTATGGAAAATATTGCTGGCATTTGATAGGGATTGCATTAAATATGTAGAATGCTTTGGGTAGTATGGATATTTTAACAATATTAATTTTTCCAATCCATGAGCATGAGGTTTGTGTCATGTTCAGTTTCTTCCATCCATGTTTTAGAGTTTTCAGAGTACAGATCTTTTACCTCCTTGGTTAAGTTTATTCCTAGATATTTTATTATTTTTGGTGCAATTGTAAATGAGACTGTTTCCTTGAGTCTTTTTTTTTTTTGCTACTTAATTATTAGTGTATAGAAATGCAAAAGATTTTTGTATGCTAGTTTTGTATCCTGTGACCTCACACAATTTATTTATCAGCTCCTGTAGTTTTTTGGGGATGTCATTAGGGTTTTCTTTGTATATAGTATCATGTCATCTGCTAGTAGTAGAAGTTTTACTTCTTCCTTATTTCGTTTAAATATGTTTTATTTCTTTTTCTTGTCTGATTTCTGTGGCTAAGACTTGCATTACTATGTTGAATAAAAGTGGTGATAGTGGATATCCCTGTCTTGTTCCTGATTATAGGGGAAAAGGTCTCAATTTTTGATCACTGAGTATGATATTAGTTGTGGGTTTTTCATATATGGCCTCTATTATGTTGATGTATGTTCTCTGTAAACCTACTTTATTGAGAGTTAATATGAATGGATGTTGTACTTTGTAAAATGCTTTTTCTGCATTTACTGAAGTGATAATACAGTTTTTATCCTTTCACTTGTTGATGTGATGTATCACATTGATTGATTTGCGATTATTGAACTACCTTGCATCCTTGGAGTTAATTCCACTTGATGATGTTAAATGATTTTTTTAATGTGTCATTGGATTTGGTTTGCTAATATTTTGTTGAATATTTGTTCATCTATGTTCATCAAAGTTGCTGGCCTATTTTTTTCTCTTTTTTTTTGTAGTGTCTTTATCTGGTTTTGGTATCAGGACAATCTTGCACTCATGGAATGAGTGTGGACGCTTTCCTTCTATTTTTTTGGAATAGTTTGAGAAGAATAGTATAACTCACCTTTAAATGTTTGGTAGAATTCCCCTGTGACACTATCTGATTCTGAACTTCTGTTTGTTGGGAAGTTTTTTTTGTTTTGTTTTTTGATTACTGATTCATTTTCATTGTTAGTAATAGGTCTGTTCCAATTTTTTCTTTTTTCCCCTGATTCAGTTTTGGAAGTTTATATGTTTCTAGGAATTTATCCATTTCTTCTAGGATGTTCAATTTGTTGACATATAATTATTCTTGATGTTCTGTTGTAATTATTTGCATTTCTGTAGTATGAGCTGTTATTTCTCCTCTTCATTTTAAGTATGCAGTTCATTTTTTAAATTAAAATTTTCAGGTGTATTAGAAAATGATGTGTTTTTCACATCTATTTAATAATTGAGATATTTTTCCTTCTGATTTAATGATGTAGAAATAAGAAAAAGATTATTTTACACTGTTTCACTTCACACTCACCAGATGGGTATATAAAATAGTGCAGCCACCTTGAAAAACAGTTGGGCAGTTTTGCAAAATGTTAAATATATAATTACCATATGACCCAGCAACTTCACTATTAAGTATATGTGAAAAAGAACTGAAAACATATGCCCATACGAAAGTTTGGTGAGAATGTTCGTAGCATCATTCTTTATAATACCCACAAAGTGGAAGCAATACAAATGTTTACCAACTGCTAAATGGCTAAAAAAATTGGTATATCCATACAAGAGAATATTATTCAGCCCCAACAAGTATTGAGCTACTAAGAGATGCATATAGATGAACCTTGAAAGCACTATCCTAAATGAAAGAAACTAGACACAAAACCTTACAGATCATATTACTCCATTTATATGAAAATCCTATAATAGGCAAATTCATAGAGACGGAAAGTAGATTAGAATTTACTGCGGACTGAGGGTACATGAAATGGAGAAAACTGCTAAAGAGTATGAGGTTTCTTTTGAGGTGATAAAAAGGATCTGCAATTAGATAGTGGTGATAGTTGCACAACTTTGTGAATATACACTAAAACCCACTGAAGCATACATATATTTTAAAATGGTGAATTCTGTAACATTATGACTACAGCCAGCATTGCTGTATGAAACACAGGAAAGATGTTAAGAGAGTAAATCCTAAGTATTCTCATCTTGAGATGAATTTTTTTTCTTTTTCTTTTCTTTTCTCTTTTGTAGGAGAAGACAGATGTTCGCTGAGCTTATTGTAGTAATATTTCAAAACAATGTAAATCAAGCCATCATCTTGTATACTTTAAGCTTATATAGTGAGGAATTTTATTATTATTTCTCAATAAATACTTTCTCAATAAAACTGGAAAAAATCTCAAAATAAAGGTGAGTTCTATGATATACAGATTCTATCTGAATTTTTAAAAAGCTTAAATACATTAGGAGAATTTCTTGAGGTCTCAAACTGACTGAAGTATCTAATCACTCAGACAGAACTTATTAGTCTTTTCTGTTTGCTCTGGCCCTGTTAATACACTCAAGAATATATAAGAGACTTCTGATTGAAGATGACAGTTATTTTTGTATGTGTGCAGTTGAAGGATTATATTTAATTTAAATTAATTAAACTTAAATAAATAAATGAAAAAAATAAGTGTAATTGGGTAATTAAAAATGGTCCCCCAATAATTCCTTGGTCCATGTCACAAAATGCAAACAGCTAAAGAGGCCAATGAATTACATAACTAGATCTCAAATTATGTAAAGAATTTCAACTTTATGTTATAATGTGAAAACAGCAAGCAATAGTCTAGTTGATCGTAAGAGGAAGAGTATTCTCCAGAGCCCCAAAAGTTCAAATGCTATACTGGAAATACATACCGATAGTGAATACTCAAGTCCTTCCTATTCTTCCTTCAAGTCCATACTGATAATAGACATTTATCATTTATAAATAAAATAATGGAGATTTTGACAAGTACAAAAAATGGTTTGATATTCATGGCACTTCCTTTTTGGAGATAATTAAGAGGGTAAATACTCATCTCTAAAATGGTTTAGGTGTGGGCACCTGGGTGGCTCAGTGGGTTAAAGCCTCTGCCTTCAGCTCAGATCATGATCCCAGGGTTGTGGGACATCAGGCTCTTTGCTTGGCAGGGATCCTGCTTCCTCCTCTCTCTCTCTACCTGCCTCTCTGCCTACTTATAATCTCTCTCTCTGTGTCAAATAAATAAAATCTTAAAAATTTTTTTTTAAAAAGTGGTTTAGGTGTGACCTTTTCCTGAGTACAAACAGATAAACTTTTGTGGGGTTTTTCTCATCCTAGTCTACAAAATGTCAGTTTTCTGATTCAATGAGCAATCTTTTTCACTTCTCTCTCATATTAGTTGTCATAATAGTTAAGTGGTTGGTTAATTGGCTTAGCATCAGATTTCATTGCCTATATATTATGTTTGTTTTTTTCTTCTACTCCAAGTATTTTCAGTCAAACCCTCTTTTGTGTTTTATTACAAACCTTACATTCCAATTTGAACTTTGAAGTAATTTAAAAAATAAGCCTCTAATTTAGTTATTTATTCATTCACTTTTCTGTCACTTATTCATTTATTTAGCAAATGCTGACTGCCCACCATCTGCCTGACCCTATGCTAAGAACCAGTGATACATAGTCTTGGCCCTTAAGGGCCTCCTGGTTTAGTTAGGAAAAACAAAATGTATAAGTAAGGAAAACTGTGCATTTTGGTAGGGGTTTTAACAAAGGTACCGACCAGCTGTTCTTCAAGGGTGGAGATGGAAGGGATTACACTGGAGGTAGAGAATGAAGAACTAGAAAATTGTCAGAGAAGACTTCAGGAAAGCAGGAGTAGACATTCTCTAGATGCACCATAGGTAAGGTGAGAGAACATTCCAGATATATGGGTTTCCTGTGAAAACTTTCATAAGCTGAAGTGACATAAAGGAAAGAAGCAACTACCATTAATTTATGAGGAAAAATTCTTGAGCATTCCCAGACCCAAAAATGACCTCTTTCAGGCTGTTCTGAGACCTTAGGACTTCTCTTGCTATACACCGAATAAAATAGAAATAAAGCACAGATGCTCAAGATACTCAATTGAGAGCGATGGTGGCTTGATGCTGAGATACTGAGCATAGTTTCTGGGGAAGGAGCTTCGTGGGGCCATTCTACCTGCTCACGGTGCTTGCTACCTTTGTAAAGGCTTGATGCAAAACAAATGCTGAATACTATTTTTGCTTTTTGCCTTTTTCTGTAAGGTTTCTTTTGGTTAGGGAGAACAGGTATTAATAAGTCTTTTGTCAGGCGAACGTGATAACCACTACACTACGGAAACTTAATAAGTCTTTTGTAAAAGCAAAGTGGCATAATGCAAACTTTCAAAAAGTGGGGGGATACCTGTAGTAAAATTTGTAGCAAAGAATGAAACTCTTGAGTGTTTTCATTGAGTACTGCTATGTACACACATTACTAAATACAGTCCATTAGACAGAATAAACAGAGTCCTCATAATACTATTGAGGGTTCACATGATTAGTAGAGGAGTCAGTATTTAAATTTATTTCTAGCTGATTCTATAGCACACGGTCTTAACCAACATATTCCCCTGCCTCTAATGACACTTGTAATGTCTACTACCCCTTACTGTTTGTTTCTTTAATTCTCATTATGAAACTCTCCTGTATCCAAAGACCGCCTAATAATGTTCTCCCTTTACCGACTGCCAAAATATAAATCAGTATGTTCTCAACAAACTTTATCTCCTTGAAGCTAAATCAAATACTTAAAAAAAAATTATCACTTTGACAAACTAAATATATTTTGATGGGCTCTATAACCATAGAAACAATCCCATAAGCATAATGAAAACAAAGTATTTAATTTCAAGTGATAAATTTAATAAAAGCACCTTTTAATAATATGTTGACTGTTAAAAGACATTAGCTGGTTTTACAGATGATTTATACCACAATATTTGTTTCCTCCCTATAAAACAAACTCAGATCTGGTGAAACAAATCACGTAAAATCTCTCCTGTTGTTTTTGTTGAGCTTCCTCTTAGTGCTCTAACACTCTTGTCTATACTAGGTCTTCTGTATTGTAAAACATCCCTCTGTTAGCAGAGTAGTTTGGTGTTCTCTCCTTCTTTCAGATCAAACACCTGTGAGGTGGGATGAATATGGAATTCTTTTGAGTGTTCAGCACAGTGCAAAATACCTTCCAAACTTTCCTGGCATAGAGAAGTACCAGATGTGTTTTCCTTAAAAGAAAAAGAAAGTAGATAAGCTTAGATGTATTTCCAGGTAAAGTTAATCCGTATGTTACTGATTAGTTAATTGATATTATCAAAAAGTTCACTGATGCTACACGAATAAAGAACTCTTTATTGACTCTTCGTAAAAGTGCAGGTATATTTTGCTTTTAGATATGAGTAAGACTTTTGGCATAGGAATTTTATTTTTTTCATGTATAAAGTTCAGTGTTAAGGATCTTGTTGATTCTTGGGAACTTCAAGATTTTAGAGAGAGCTGGTTAATTGGCACATGTGAGACTTGATGGTTATCTCATACAGAGCATAATGGAGTGGCTGAGTTACATGGATACTGGAGTTAGATCGTCTCAGTATAAATCCTGTATCTATTAGTTACAAGCTGTGCAATTTTATGCAAATTGCGTAGCTTTCTATGCCTTAGTTTCTTATTCCTACACTAAAAACAGTAATAGGATTACCCTGAAGGTTAAATTAGTTAAGGCATGTGAAGCACTTAGAATAGGTATATCATACATGCTCATACAAGTTGCCATTGTCATGTATTACGCTATAAGGATATTATCAACTCCTAGCAGTACTCCTGACTCTTATTTCACACACCTAGAACCCATCCTTACCAACTTGGAGTTGGCAACACTTTTTACAGGTGTTTTATATGGCTTTACTGTAGGTGGCTTTCAGATGTTTGTGTGATATTGTGCTGGGCACTGATTTGGAACAAAAAACACCTATTCTGAACATATATCAAGTCTATAGGAGGCTGTATAAGTTATTTCTTTTGGAAGATTTTCCATTGACAAATGTAAGGTTTCACAATTTGGTCCATGTTGAAAATGTCCAGCAGGGCTCTTGTCTGGCAAATGACAGAGCTTAGGGAAGCCTTGACCTCTAGGAACCCACAGGGTGTCCTCGTAAACAACTAGATACATTCAATTCAGTGTTATCTTTCTTTCTTTTTTTTTTTTTAAAGATTTTTTTATTTATTTGACAGACAGAGATCACAAGTAGGCAGAGAGGCAGGCAGAGACAGAGAGGGGGAAGCAGGCTCCCCGCTGAGCAGAGAGCCCGATGTGGGGCTTGATCCCAGGACCCTGAGACCATGACCTGAGCCGAAGGAAGAGGCTTAACCCACTGAGCCACCCAGGCACCCCCAGTATTATCTTTCTGACCAAGGAGATATGTCTTAGTCACATTTCACACTCCTGATCCTGTGCTCTCCACCTTTTCCCTCAGCTCTATCAGTACCACAGCAGGGGTGCATCCTTATTTGGAGCATGGATATGACTGGACTTATCTGATGAGTTAGACACATAGAATCAATATTTGGTGCAGTAAGAGATGTGCATGTTCAAATAAAACTGGAATGAAGCAAACAGTACGGTGACTGGTTGAGTCAGTACTTTCCTTTGGCCTGTGTTATATGGTATCAGATGAAAAGAAAGTGAGCCCAAGAATGTTCTTGGCCACTCTTTAACCCTACCATAGCAGGCTTTGGTCTGCCAGTAAAATTTCCAGGCAAGTGAGGTATCTACAAATTAAATCTCAGACATCAGCAATGCTAAATATCAAAGGGACTATTTCAGTGTCTGCAGTGACAGTCTTGGTTGATATTCAAAATATTTAGTAGCCATTATGTCTTTGACTCTGACAAATCAGTACAAATGTTGGAAGAAGTCAACCAGTACAGTTATATTGTCAAAAGCCTGCTGAATAGTACCCCTCCTGTATTGTCTTAGTCATTTGGGAATTTCTGAAGACAGGTTATGAACTGAACACTTATTCATGGAGATGTTGTTGTTAGGAAAACAGAAACAGATACACTAACAGAGAGAATTTAATATAGGAAATTGTTAAACAAGGGTTGGGGAACTGAGAAAACGTTAACAACAGTGAGGTAATGCAGATAGAAGAACCACAGGCATCAGCTCTCACTCCTAGATCTGGGGGAACAGAGTGAAGAGATTGGAATTATTAGAAGCAATAAACTCTGAGGAGAGGCACTTCAGTTGGGGATTCAAATTTCTGAAAAGGGATTTCTGCCTGTTCAGGAGCTCCGAAGGGGTCCAGTGGAGCTTGTTCTCAGACTTCTGAGGAGGGGGTCACTGGCTTGATGGTGTAATACTTGTGAGGCCAAGTGATGGCTCATTTCAGGGAGTGTCAAAAGAAGCTAGAAAAAGCTCCCGTGTTATCAAACGGAGTGCCTGTTCTGGGACCACACTGATAAGAATGGCAGGCAAGTTGTGTTTCTTCCCCCAGCCTTTTAGATCCCACCCCCTCCCTGGTGAGCCCCCTTTTGATGCAATATAACAGGAATCAAAATTGGTAAAAGAGAAATATATTTAGTAGAATGGTAGCCCTGATATTATAAACACTATATATATAACAGAGTTGATTAAAAACTGAGAGATAATAGCTTCAAAATCAGCAAGGTAAACTAGTTGTTTCTATAGATACTGGTAAATTCATATCTAGTATTAATTTACATATATGTGTGTGTGTATTTACATATATATACACATACATTACATGACTATATACATATATTATGACATACATATGTCTTTGGTTATGGAAAGTTCTAAAGCCACAGAAACTTTAATACATTAAATAGCTTACTAATTTATTATAAATGTATTTGTAAGGCTCACTTACTAACGGATATAATAAGCTAGAATCGTGAAAACTTTCCACCATAAAATATCTAAAAATCCCAGAGAGTAAATAGTTTTAGGTCCTCTTTTAAATAAGTGCCCTAAGAAACAGGATCAGGAATCCAGGAAATTAGTCCACTGAAGTTACTGAGCAGGGATGTCTACTGATAATAGGAAGCCTAAAGCTTAGGTTTCAATGACTGCCTGGGAGTGAGGGTGGCAAAGGTAAAGCTCTGAGACATCCAAGAGATGAGAAGTACAATGAAAGGTTACCATTTCTTCCCCTGTCTGAAGTCTTATGTGATCCAGAAAAATCTACACCCTTCAGGGAAATGAAATGGAAAAAAAATGTACTTCACAGTTACAGAGCGCAAGAAAATTGATTGCCTCAGTTTTGACTTGAGTAGAGAAGAAAAATCCTTTGTGGGGAATTTATGACCAAAAGCCCATACTTATGTGATACTTGAAACAAAAAGTGTAAGTTGAGAATTATTTTTAAAGTGTACCTCGGTAGGGAGTGCCTTCAAGAGCCTACAGAAACAAACAATATCCTCTCTGGAGGAAAACACTTTCAATCCAGCTTTAAAAGACTTGCTGAGATAGAGTAATAATGATTATGGGATCACAATAGAAAAGTAACAAAGCGGGGTGCCTGGGTGGCTCAGTGGTTAAGCCACTGCCTTCGGCTTGGGTCATGATCCCAGGGTCCTGGGATCGAGCCCTGCATTGGGCTCTCTGCTCAGCAGGGAGCCTGCTTCCTCCTCTCTCTCTCTGCCTGCCTCTCTGCCTACTTGTGATCTCTGTCTGTCAAATAAATAAATAAAATCTTTAAAAAAAAAAAAAAAAGTAACAAAGCTAGGAGGAAGAACAAACAAACAAACACCTTGAGAGAAAGTCAGCAGAAACAACAAGCAATAGAGAACCAGATCCAAAAGTCTTTATTTAGATAGTAACATTTTGGGGTTAATTTAACATTAAAAAAGTTATTAAAGACTTACAAAAGTGAACCAACAACGTGAATCAGAAGCAAGAGTTAAAGCAGATAATAGTCAATTTGTAAATAAACAAAATAGATGAAAGTAAAATTAAAATATTTTATGGAAAGTTTCAAGAGCAGATTAGGTCAGGGGTAAGCAAACTTTTTCTGTAAAGTTTTTTCTTTTATTTTCCTGTCTCATTTCTCCTTCTTCTCCTCCTCCTCCTCTTTCTTTTTTTTTTTTTTTTTGTGTTATTGTTCTTTGTCTCTTTTTTGTTTGTTTTTTGATTTTTATAATCTTTTCAATGTGTGAAAACCATTCTCAGCTCTCGGGCTCTACAAAAATAGATTGTGGGCCAGATTTGGACCATAATTTGCTGTTCTCTGGATTAGACAGTGCTAAAAAGATAATTAGTTATCCAAAAGTAGAGCTGAAGAAATTCCACAGAAAGCAGAACAGAAAGATAAAATGATACAAAATATAAATGAGGGATTAAGAGAATTTTTACTTTACTTTTTAAAGTAAAAAGTCAAACTGACATCTAGGAGATCTAAAAGAATGGTAGAGAGACGATATTTAAATTTTTTTGTTGTGGGAGTGTAGTTGACTTGCAATGTTAGATTAGTTTCACACACACAGCGTAACGATTCAACACATGTCTGTATGTTGTACTGTACTCATAAGTGTAGCTACCAACCATCACCATACAATGCCTTTACAATATCATTGACTATATTCCCTGCACTGTACCTTTTATCCCTGTGACTTATTCATTCCATTTTGAGAGACAATTGCTGAACATTTTTAAAAACTGATGGAAAGTTCTCAGATTCAAGAAGGCCAGTGGATCATAAAGTGAAGTCTACTCTTAAACAAGCTGAAGAAGGACAATAACAAAACACCAAAGAGAACTTCAGAGCAGTCATGCTGTTCCTCCTAGGTAAATTGGCAGCTAATTTGACAGCTGGTTTGATAATAGCCATAAGTAGAAGCCAGAAGATGGTGAGATAGTATCTTCAAAATGCTGAGAAAATATCACTAGCAACTTAAAATATCTATTGCTATTTTATAGGTTTCTTTTTTTCATGTTTCTGGTAAATTTCATGAATTTATATCTGCCTCATTTTTCACATTGCTTGGGTTTTCTGAATTAGAGATGGATGAAATCACTGTTCTTGCCTTTCTGGCTGTGGAACACTTAAAATGGACCATGGAGTAGAGAGTTTTTGTGAGTGTCCAAACATATGCTTTGTATCTAAAATCTACATTTTATGGGCCTGAATAATAAAAGTGTCTGGACAACCAAAATAAATGGAAAACCTCTATATTAATGGTCACAGTCTTTGCTAATAAACAGGTCTCTTGAGCGTGCTTTCCATTCATTCTTATTTGACGTTCATATTTTTTTTTTAAGATTTTATTTATTTATTTGACAGACAGAGATCACAAGTAGGCAGAGAGGCAGGCAGAGAGAGAGGAAAGGAAGCAGGCTCCCTGCTGGGCAGAGAGCCTGATGTGGGGCTCTATCCCAGGACCCTGGGATCATGACCTGAGCCAAAGGCAGAGGCTTTAACCCACTGAGCCACCCAGGTGCCCCCTCATATTTTGAAAAGAAGCAAACTTTTAAACAAATAATTACCTGTTTGCCCCAGGAACCACCAAGTATATGTCATGAGAATACTTTGCTCATAAACTGTGAAGATAAGGTTCTGTCTGTCTCACTCACTACTGTAATCCGAGCTCCAATGAAATGCCTTAAGCATGGTAGTACTTACTACATATTGGTTTGAAGAGATGAATGGAAGGATTAGTGAATAAGGCAGCTGATTCTAGCTGCAGATTGTTCAAATGTTAATAACCCCTCCAAGTGGAGTCTTTCTTTCTTGGGGTCCCCTTTGGCATTATGGATATGTCAGTATGTATACAACATTATTTTCATATATTTCACATTTACTTTTTCAGTCTCTTTGAGAAGAAGTCACGTACATTTTTAAACTCAAGTGCTAAGCACAATGTTTAGAACACATACCCTCTTTAAGGAAACCTAATCAGTGAGTGTTTGACCCACTGGCTGACTAAATGGATGAATAAATGAACGGATGAGGAAGCTCAAGATGGATAGCTCTTAGCCTTGGGGGACCAGGGAAGGCATATTGGGTAAGAGAATGCCTAAATGACCTTTTACTTTACCTCTCTTATTTAGATATACCGTAGCTCTAGAAACATATTCTCAGACGCATGCTTGGGATAACACTAGTGCATCACAATGCTCTGCGGTTTGGTTTCCTTTGCCACCGGGCTACTGAAAAGGTTCCTGCATTCAATCAGATTGGTGATTCCTCCTTCTTGGAAGCCTCTATACCTTGCCTCTGGGCTCCCCTTTCTCCTCTCCCACCAATCTCATTCCCTTTCTGGACCTCCTCTTTCCCTTTTCCCATCAAACATCAGTGTGCCCCTGTTTTGTTGTTGCCTCTCCTCTTTTCATTCCCTAGGTAACCTCATCCACCTACATTACTGAAGAGAAGGCTGACAAATAGGAGATCTCTGGCCCAGGTCATTCTGGAGGCCTTCCAGAATCCTGCTACATGCCTGTATCTTCCATAGGTGTCTAAACCGTAACTCATCTACAACTAAACTAATTATTGTTCCTGGAGTTTGGGGAATGAGCATTTCTCTTAATTTCCAACCTGGGTTAGAGATACAGGTAGCAGACTGATTATACATTTCACACCAGGCCCACCTCTCAGGTCCTTCCATACCATACCTGGGCCACTGGAAATTCGTGTGATATCTAGGATATTATGCTTGCCTACCTATGAGACTTTGAGGGATACAGATCTCCATTGCTTGGGGGGCTTCCCAGCATATCTGTTTCTGTCTTTTCAGAAACCCCAAGAATAAATAAATAAATAAATAAATATGTATGTATATATATTTGTATATTTTATTTATATATTATATAGGATATATATTTTATATTTAATATATATATATATTTATATATTTTTAAATTTAATTTCTTTTCAGTGTAACAGAATTCATTGTTTATGCACCACACCCAGTGCTCCATGCAATACGTGCCCTCCATAATACCCACCACCAGTCTACCCCAGCCTCGCACCCCCCCGCCCCTTCAAAACCCTCAGATTGTTTTTCAGAGTCCATAGTCTCTCATCGTTCATCTCCCCCTCCAATTTCCCTCAACTCCCTTTCTCCTCTCCATCTCCCCATGTCCTCCATGTTATTTCTTATGCTCCACAAATAAGTGAAACCATATGATAATTGACTCTTTCTGCTTGACTTATTTCACTCAGCATAATCTCTTCCAGTCCCGTCCATGTTGATGCAAAAGTTGGGTATTCATCCTTTCTGATGGAGGCAAAATACTCCATAGTGTATATGGACCACATCTTCCTTATCCATTTGTCCGTTGAAGGGCATCTTGGTTCCTTCCACAGTTTGGCGACCATGGCCATTGCTGCTATGAACATTGGGGTATAGATGGCCCTTCTTTTCACTACATCTGTACCTTTGGGGTAAATACTTAGTAGTGCCCAGATATGGACCTTCAACTCTATGGTCAAATAATCTTCAACAAAGTAGGAAAAAATATCTAGTGGAAAAAAGACAGTTTCTCCAATAAATGGTGCTGCGAAAATTGGATAGCTATATGTAGAAGAATGAAACTCAACCATTCTTTTATACCGTACACAAAGATAAACTCGAAATGGATAAAAGACCTCAACGTGAGACAGGAATCCATCAGAATCCTAGAGGAGAACATAGTAACTTCTTCGATATCAGTCACAGCAACTTCTTTCAAAATATGTCTCCAAAGGCAAAGGAAACAAAAGCGAAAATGAACTTTGGGGACTTCATCAAGATCAAAACCTTATGCACAGCAAAGGAAACAGTCAACAAAACAAAAAGGCAACCCACAGAATGGGAGAAGATACTTGCAAATGACAGTACAGACAAAAGGTTGATATCCAGGATCTATAATGAACTCCTCAAACTCAACACACATGAAACAGGCAAACATATCAAAAAATGGGCAGAAGATATGAACAGACACTTCTCCAATGAAGACATACAAATGGCTATCAGACACATGAAAAAATGTTCATCATCACTAGCCCTCAGGGAGATTCAAATTAAAACCACATTGAGATCTGTGAATCACCAGGTTTACACACTTCAGCAAAAATAATGAATACTGTTATGCTGGAAATAAAAAAAAAAAAATTGTTCAAAGAAAAAAAAAAAAAAACCACATTGAGATACCACCTTACACCAGTTAAAATGGCCAAAATTAGCAAGACAGGGAACAACATGTATTGGAGAGGATGTGAAGAATATATTTTTATTTCAGGAGAAATTCCTTTCTCTCTCTCTTTTTGAAGATTATTTATTTATTTGAGAGAGGGAGAGTGGGCAGCAAGCGCACAAGCAGAGGAAGCAGCAGAGGGAGTGAGAAGCAGGCTCTCTGCTGAGCAGGGAACCCAATGCAGGGATCCATCCCAGGAACCCAAAATCATGACTTAAGTTGAAGGCAGATGCCCAAATGACTGAGCCCCCCAAGGGTCCCCTCTTTTCTCTTTAAAACTTACTTCCCTCAGTGGGCTGAGGTTTCTGAAAACAAAAGCCTGGAAGCTACACTAGGAATTTCCCATGACAAAAGAATGAGCAGACCATCTTGCCTGCTTAATAAGTATGAGGCAAAAGATGTGGAAAAATCTCTGATGACAGAGGGCAAGGTTTTCCATGTTCAATAGTAGAGAATATCCTTTGGTAGGGGGAAATTCTGAGTAGTAGTGAAGAGAGTTGATAGAGTAGTAGGTTGCTGACAGGGTCCTTGCCCACACCATCCAGGGCAAATCTAAGTGCAAGATAATGCTAAAACCCCTAGACAGATTTGAGGATCTGGGAAAAATTACACCCAATTCTGATGTGGGATCTGCAGAGGTGGAAAACATTACACTTCTCCATTCCCAGCCAGATGGGAGAGCAGAAGAAATGTATATATGGTTATCTCGATAGACAGGTGATCCAGAATTTTCTGTGGTGTCCCAAACTCTAGAGCAGCAGAATCTTTCTGTGTTGTTGGGAGCACAAAGAGGAGTTTCCCACATTCCAAGCTCAGCATTTTCCAAATGCCCAGTGTAGCACATGAAGAGACCATGAGCTCTGGAACAAGGAAGGATCAATAGATCCTCTGTGGATCGATAGCCTCATGGTGAATGGAGATGTGGGTCCAGCAGAGTAAGCCCATGTGGACAGAGGATACGCCATAGGCCAGATGCCTCTTTGAATGCTTTTGAATTTTTCTATGACTCTGGAACAAGGAGAGACTAAAGTCCCTGATGGAAATTGAGCTCCCATCTGTGAAGGCTTGAAGTAGAAATAAATGCCAAATTTAGAAATAAATCTGCCTTTTTATGCATCTGATTCTGCATCCTTTGGGCAGTTTGATAATCTATTAAAAGGTCAAGTGGTTACTAAGCATGTTATTGAGATTTTGAAAAGTAAATCAGGGAAGAATAAAATGTGTAAAAGATTTCAATTAGGTTCTGGATGGAAGAATTTAAAAAGAGGTATAGTTTTGAGGAGAAAATCTGTTCTTCAGGAATGTTTCTTGAATTACACAAGAAAGTAATTTATGAAAGGAGTTATCTGGCATTTTTGGGGGGGGGGTTGTATACATTTACTTCCAAGAATCTGTTTTCTTTTTTAAGTACATACACATGCATTCAATGTTAATCTTGATGTTTTAATCCTAACCCCCTATTTTTAAAATGAGCATTGATCTTGCCAACTGTGGTTTTTCTAGCCATGGTACATTTAAGGAATATTACTCTTAATTGGCAAGAAATTTAATTCTGGTTATTAAGAAGAAGGACGGATGGGTGGACTTTTAAAGGATTTTCCAAATATGTTGAAAGCAACAGGGCTTTCTTGATTCCTTATTCAATACAATTAAATACCCCAAATTCTCAGTTGCTAGACTATGCCAGGTAACTATGATACACTTTTATTATATTTATAATTTTTATTTTTTAGTGGCTCCTTTTACATAATCAACTCTAAATAATGGAAGATCTTAATTCGGAGAAAAAAACCATCCGTTGATATATAAAGACTAATGGTAAAAGTAAATTTTTAACTCAAATTTATGGTATTATTCTACATCAGAATTCAGCATTGATGATATTTAATGAAATAATAAGCAGTATTTTTGAGGCTGGGAAAGCAGAAGAAAGAAAATCAAATTTGAATTATTATGATATGCGAGTCATTGAATCTATTAAATCCACTTGCCCTTAAGACTTCTTGCTGTTGTGGAAGGCATTTCACAAGCTTATAATTACATTTTGTTTTTTTTCCCCCTTTGCATTTAGGCTGTAGCTTTATTAAATTATTCATTATAATATACCAACTTTAAACCCAAATAGTGTATAAATACAAGATCTTGTAACTTCAACACGGTATTAGAGCCTTAGGAACCAAAGGTATGTGTTATGTGTTCTACTGTATTATTTTCTGATTGCCACTGGACTCTCTATGGCTTTGGCTGCCCCTGTTGTCATATACTGAGTCCGCTGCAGTCTTTCCAGTGTAACTTCATACCTTCGCCGTGTCTCACAGCTGGGTACCTAAGGACCCTGCACGAGATGCTGGATGGCACTTCTACCTACGTATTACATTTCTCCAAATGACAATGCACGTCATAGTGCAGGCAGTGATCATGTATGTGGGTATTTAAGTGGGGAAAGTAAGTTATGGGAAGGCCAAAAACATTTCAGCAAAGAAAATAATAAAATTGTATTATATGTTGACCAAGTTTTGTCACAGTCAGGAGTTAGCATGCATTGCCCTGTTTTCCAGCTCTTCTGACTTGTGATCATTTGAGTACAAGAACAGAGAAAAGTCAAAATTGAGGGTTTCATCAATGCATCATTGTGTGTGCGTGCACATACATGTGTGTATGAGTGTGGTTGTTTGAAGAGATAAGATCCTATTAACTTAAAATTTGCACTGGAATAATCCCATCACTGACTTTACCTCTATTCTCATATTTCCTTCGGTCTACCACTGGCATCCACATCGTTTTGCATCATACCTCCTCCCGCCCCTGTAATAAACTTGTTTGAATGCATATAACATCTACATTTCCTTTATTTTGTAGGGTTGGAACTGACTCAGTTTTGCACTCCATACATGTCAAAGTCTGAACAAGATAGAAACTGACTATAATAAGTGCTCAGTAAATGTTTGCTCAATGAATAAGAGAAAAAGTTGTAGATGTCTTCAACCACAGTTTTACATCATATACCCCTGTGTAATTACAGAAGTCCATGCATAAACACATTCTTGTCAGAAAAGATTCAAATAATATGGAGGTTATAGGATGTAAAATAACAGTCTGCCATTTTCCTGGTCCTGTTCCACCCTCACTATCCTACTTTCTTCCGCAGAAGGAACTATTTTTACTACTTACTGTGTTTCTTTATAGTCCTTTTTAAATTTCTATTTGTACACCCCTCCACACACATACATATACCCACACAGATTTTCTTCTTCTTGGTGTAAATTCATGGGGTTAAAACTATCTTCTAAAATTTGATTTTTGGACTAACATATTTATTGGAAATTTTTATTGTGTCACTGTGCAGAGATGTACCTTATTTTTTAATAATTCTTTTTATGATTTTGTAATATTGATGTACTATATAATCTAATAGCTCCATACCTGATGAGCAATTAGGTTGTTTACTGTTTTTCTTTTGCAGAATTTTTTACTTTAACAATTTGATGGGTGCAAATCTTATGCATTTTAAATCTTGCACAATTGTATTTATGAGTGAGGTTGATCAGTTTTACTTATGAGTATTTTCAGACATGATGTTCACATACATTGCCCATTTTCTTTCTTTTTTTTTTTTTAAGATTTTATTTATTTATTTGTCAGAGACAGAGAGAGAGAGCATGCACAAGCAGGGGGAACAGCAGGCAGAAGGAGAAGTAGGCTCCCTGCCATGCAAGGAGCCTGAGTGGAACTTGGTCCTAGGACCCGGAATCATGATGCGAGCTAAAGGCAGAGGCTTAATGGACTGGCCACCCAGGTGTCCCCACTTTACCCATTTTCTATTTGTTGGTTTCTCTTTACCTCTTCTCAGTTTTTTGATTAGAATGTCCTAGAAATTAAATACCTTTTTTTCTTTATCGGTGCTGCTGGTATTTTACCTTACACGCTTGTATTCTAATTTGGAGTTTTTATTCCTTTCTGTTCTAAATGCTTATACCAGTTTGTTTATGTGTACTTTTTGTAAACCCTATATATTGTGTGTTTTCCCTTTCAATAGAATAATTTAATAAGTTCAGACAGGTGTGATCATTGTTGTCCTTGGACTTGACCTTATGTTAATTTGCGATGTAATCATCTTTTCCTTACTCTTTCCCCTGCTCTTCCTTCCTCCTTCCCTCCTGACGCTGTCTATTGATTTAATTATTTTTATTTATTTTCCTTCTACTGCTAGAATTCTGTTTTTAATACATATATTTAAGTTTTTTGTCATTATTTAGTATTAATCAGTATGTTTTTCTCCTCTGAAGATGACAAAAAGCTTAGCATGTTTTCATCTCTCCCCTCCCCACTGTCTCCTGCATTGAGATCATTCAAGATTTTGATTTCAGATTATTTCTTTACATTATGCATATAGAATTATTCAGACTTAACTATGAATGTCCTATATCACTTTATCTATACTTTTGTTGTAATGGGATGTGACTATCTGTAACTTTTATTAAAAAGAGCTTCTGCAAACAGTACATTTCCTTCACTCTTGCACTTGAATGCTAGTTTAGACATAAGATTTTGGGTCAAAATAATGTTATTTCTTAACTTTGAGGGTATTACTTCATTGTCTCCTAGCACCTCATGTTGTCAGTGGGAAGACTGATGCGTCTGATTTTTTCAGTTTTGTGAACAGAGCAGTATTTTCACCAAAACATTTTGTGATTTTCTCATTATCTTTATTTTTTTTAAAAAAATTTTATTTATTTATTTGAGAGAAAGCACGTGCACACACGCAAAAAAGAGCATGAGCAGTGGGGAGCGTCAGAGGGAGAGGCAGAAGCAGGCTTCCCATTGAGCATGGAGCCTGATGAGGGACTGGATCCCAGGACCCTGGGATCATGATCTGAGCCGAAGGCAGGCGCTTAACTGACTGAGCCACCCAGGCGCCTGCCATCTAATTATTTTGATGAAATTTTCCCAAGGTGTACTTAGGATAACTATTTTCTCATTACCCTGCAGAATGAGTCTACTCAGTAATAGAATCTTATTTCTCTGTAGCTCTGGAAATTTTCTTCTGTTACTTTGTACTCTCCCTTGACTTCCATTCTTTCTGGTCTCTTTAGAACTGTTTTAAGTAGATGTTGGCTTCCTTGACAATTTCAATGTATACATATTTTATGTAATGATTTTCATCTCTTTGTCTTTTAGTCATTATTCTTTGGGGTAATTTTTTGATTTTTTTTTCTCCCACTTCTTCCTAGCTTTATTGTGTCCATTCTGCTATTTACTCCATATAGTTCACTGTGTTTAAAGTTTTCAGCATTATTTATTTACTAGGTAAATAGCTGTGGGTTTTGTTTTTTTAATCTCTATGAGAAGAATCAGTAACACTTAATTTTTTTGGTTTTTTTTTCCAGTTTGGACTATTAACTTTTCTCAAGTGTTAGACCTTGGTTAATTTTATTTGGTGTTTGGTAGTGTTGGTTAAACCCAACGATCTGGTTCACTCTCTGTCAAATAAATAAAATATAAAAAAAAAAAAAAAAAAAAAAGATCTGGTGATTCTTCCTTATCTCCTCCCATCTTTGTGTTTTGTTATGTTTGTAAATGTCTTTTTGTCTACTCCTGTGTGTGAATTCTCATTCAAGATCTTACTTTCAGATATTGGTTGGGGAGGGGCAGGACATAGATTGGGAAGAGTGTGCCAGTAGCTTATCATCTGGGTAATGTGTTTCCCTCTTCCTTCTTGATGTCACTAACTCCCTATGCTGCCTCTCTTCTTCCTTCCCTGAGTACCCAGACTTCTGCTTTAGCCTGAGGGGTAAATGCCGTGCTGCAACCTACTTATGACAAGCTGTGGAGGGATAAAAGCCAGGATGCCCAGGTGCTCTGAATGGATTTTTTCAAATAATGGCTCTGATGATTGCCACGGGGTTTTCTTCCACTTCATGTCTCTGTTGCCTTAAGAGTGAAACATTCCCAGAACCACTTCTACTTCAACAGGCATGTTCTTGTGGATTTTTTGGTTGTTTTTTTTTTCCCCCCTCTAATATCTCAATCCCATCTTCCTTCAATCTTTTAAGAATTCTTTAAAATTGTTTACCCACCAATAGCATGTCTTCCTCTTTGCCTCATTATTATAAAAGAAGAGATCTTTGTGTCCCTCTGTATCTGTTATCTCGGTCACTATCGGAACTATAATATTTACACCCACAGTTATTTCCATAAATAAACCTTTATTACTATACATGGTTCAGTGGCTTTTAGCCATATAGTGTGGTTTGGGGTAGGCATGGATGTGGGCACCTGAGTTCATTTCTGACATTTTGTCTTAATATCCAGAAATTGTCTTTAAATGGACCCTTATGCTCTGATTTCGTTGACAGTAGAAGGCATAACATTACAGGGTATTCACTAGGTTTAGTGAAATTCTTTGTGCAAACCACTTAAGACAATAAAGCTGAATAGCTTTGTGTCTGATGATTTATCTAGTGTAGGGATGGAGCATGGAGATCCTGCAGGAAGAGAGTGTTAACATGTTACTTACACTGTCTCTCCTAAATATTGGATATCTCCAAACAAGGTGGTAGTAAGTACAGGATCAAAGGCAATTAAAGATTGAATTTGCTGAAAACTGCCTGAAGTGTCTATATTCTGGGTCGTTGATTAAACAAAGATCCATATGCTTGAGATACCATATGTGCAGGCAGGAGTTGACATTCTGTTATGAAAATTTAAGAGCATAACTCTTATCTTTGCCCAGATGGGAGGCTGTCCTTTGTATGATGGTTCACCTGAAACTTCTTTTTTTCCAAACAAGGAGCTAAGACTGATACAGAAAGCAGGCAACTATTCACTAAAAGAGTCACTTTTTTTTTTTTTTTGGCCTTAAATATTGAAGGCATAACAGGCCGCATATGAATTGGGCTTTATTTTTTCCTTCCCTATCACTGTTCTATAATAATCTCATGTGATTCCTAACACTGTTTCTAAAAAGCCAGTAAATAATATTGTAAAATATTTACATCATAGAAGAATCATGATGGACTTTAATTTCCTTTTTTTTTTTTTCATAATTCTACTCCTTATACAAGAGATAAAGTGCAAACATTTTTAGGCCTGTCTTGTGATGAAGTCGTCCGTTTCAGTCTAGTCTAAATGTCCATATTGAGAAGGGAGAAAAGACAAAAACAGTAATTCTAACCCTTGATTAGAGGCATAAGTGAAATGATCTCTTCCTTATTTCACAGGTTGATCTTTATTCTTACTAGATTGTGCTCTGAAAGAGGTCACTATGTTGCATTTCTCATTGAATCATTCAGAGATCCTTTGGAGACAATATTCCTAATCCAGATTTTCTCCCCCCTTTTTTTTTTTAGGTTTTATTTATTTATTTGACAGAGAGAGAGAGAGAGATCATAAGTAGGCAGAGAGGCAGGCAGAGAAAGTGAGGGGGAAGCAGGCTAGGCTCCCTGCTGAGCAGAGAGCCCAATGTAGTGCTCGATTTGAGGACCCCTGAGATCATGACCTGAGTCGAAGGCAGAGGCTTAACCCACTGAGCCACCCAAGTGTCCTCTAATCCAGAATTTCTATGGAAGAAGCTCCACCATAATTACTTCTGGCTCTTAGCTGTTTTGTTAAGTCCTGTTAGTTCATGAACTCCAGTATTGACAAATTTGTTCCAATATCTAAGAGAACCAGAAAGTGAAAAATATGAGAGAAAAATATGAGTTTCTATAGATGCCAAATAGTTCAGAAACTGACCTACTGATGTTAACTGAATTTAGTGGAGTGAGTCTACCCTCATTTCTTTCAAATTTGTTTTGGCCAGGGGTTGGTTAAGAGAAGGACTTAAAATGAAGACAAAGTAGAAAGTCTTTAAAAATAGATATTCGCAACGGTCAGAATATGAGGGCCACTCTTCTATTCTAAGCAGAGGGTTTTAAAGCAGACAGGTTGTTTTTACCATTTGGAAATATTCAAAAATCTTTACCATCACTTAAAAATGCAATAACTTGGGGCACCTGGGTGGCTCAGTGGGTTAAGCCTCTGCCTTCGGCTCAGGTCAGGGTCTCAGGGTCCTGGGATCGAGCCCTGCATTGGGCTCTCTGCTCAGCGGGGAGACTGCTTCCCCCTCTCCCTCTGCCTGCCTCTCTACTGGTGTCTCTCTACTGGTGATCTCTCTCAAATAAATAAATAAAATCTTTAAAAAAATGCAATAACTTATCTTTCCAAAACTATTTTGCGTTCTAATCTATTTCAAGATAATATAGTAACATCTGCACAAGTCAGACTCCAAAATGAATGTTTACTTTCAATCTATTCTGCCCTGTACATAAGTGAAACTAAACCCTTAATTGTTGTATATCTCTTTCACATGATACTGGATATCAGCACTTAAAAAAATTTTTGGACTAAATGTACCTTACATCCCCCCCCAAGCCCAGGGACATAGGAACATGCATACATACGTCCATGTACCTACTTGAGAGTTTTACCTTCTTCACAGAAAGATAGCTGTTTATGTGTGCAAAGACACGAGTGCCAGGTTACCATTTGGTTAGGACAGGCAGATAAAAATAGAAAGAGGCACCGTGGAAATTAAATCACATGAATAACTTCTTAGAAGTTGTTTTTCCCTTGCTATTAGCTGCACACACCTCAGGACTTCTTGCGGGGTCACTGTGGGCCTGGAGAGTAAATATTCCTTGGCAGTTGCTTTGTATTTCCTCCTAGATGAGTTGTTTGTAATGGTTAAAGCAGTAGAGTGCGACCCATATATAGAGAAAGTGACAGGTGCCAGTTTTGTTATTAAATCCCAGCAGCAGAGCCTCTGAATTTCAAATGAGGCCCCTTATTGGCTGCATGTGTGAGGGGTCAGGGGATGGGAAAGCGTGACTGAAGCAGAATGGGTTTCACTTCACTGAGCTACTCCAAAGTCTTCATTAAACATGAGCATAACATTTGCACTTGTTTTGTTTGTTCTAGACAGTTTGGATAATTACCCTCTGAAATGGTGTGCACCCATGTAGATTTGTGTATTTATCAAGGGGAGGGGGTGTCGAGGCACGGGGAGAGGGAGGACGAAGGTTCATTGCACTATTTATTTTAATCCTTCAGTGATGATTGCATTTCTCAACCTCCATACGGAACCTCATCATCCGCTCCTTAAAACTGCTAGTTCAGGTCATTCAGTTGAAATTTTATTTGATTTTAAGGGTAGCTTTTAGCAGTTCTAATTCCTCCTTCTCCTCCCCCCCCTCCCGGAGGGTTTGAGGACCCCCATTGACTTGGGAAGGAACTCTGCCCTCTACCAGAAAAGAATGAAGGGAAGAACTCAACCTTAAAGAAAAAAGACAACCAGCCTGTGACCCCTCCCCCGCCAAATAAAACAGGCTGGGTAGAGATGGGAGGAGGGAGCAGAGACCATTGTCATCATGTTGTTCCCCTTAAGAGAGTGAATTGGGAAGGTCAGCAATTCTGAGAAAGCCATTTCTAGTGGTCTGTACACAGGCGTCAGGATCAAGCACATCTTGGTACCATGTCTTAATATTTTTTTCATCAGCTTTTCTGTATTTATGCACTCTATTCACAGATCATTAGCTCTCTTCCTACCTGAGAAAGTAGATAATCTCAATATTTCTATATAGTTAAGGCAGAAAGCTGGGGCAGCCAATCCTATAACACCACATAACCACAAATGCTAGTCACCACGACAATTACCCTGAGAATGGGAGAAGTCATTTCTGCAGAGATTTTCTTTGTCAGAAACATGACATAAGAGAGGGTCCCATCCTAACATCTTACATTGCAGAGCACTATTAATTCTCTCCTGTATAGTATCAAAGGTAGATAGATGGATTTAACATTACTAAGAGCAGATTATGCAGCAGATACCATTCTAAGTACTTGAAACCTATTAACTTGTTTAATTCTCATAACTGCATGAGGAAATCATTATTATTGTAAGTATTGTAGTTTTTTTTTTTAAAGATTTATTTACTTATTTATTTGGTAGAGATCACAAGTAGGCAGAGAGGCGGGCAGAGAGAGAGGGGGAAACAGGCTCCCTGCTCTGATGCGGGGCTCCATCCCAGGACCCCAGGACCATGACCCGAGCTGAAGACAGAGGCTTAACCCACTGAACCACCCAGGTGTCCCTGTAATTATTATTATTATTATTTTTTTAAGATTTTATTTATTTATTTGACAGAGATCACAAGCAGGCTGAGAGGCAGGCAGAGAGAGAGAGAGGCAGAAGCAGGCTCTCCACTGAGCAGAGAGCCTGATGCGGGGCTTGATCCCAGGACCCTGGGATCATGACCCGTGCCAAAGGCAGAGGCTTTAACCCACTGAGCCACCTAGGCGCCCCCTGTAATTATTTTTTAAATGATGAGTCGAAGGCATTGGGAAATTGGGTAATTTGCCCAAGTGACAAATCTAATAAGTACTAAGCTGGGATTTGAGTGCAGCAGCAGCATCTGGCACAGTGGGATCCAAGTGGGAAACCAAGGGCTTAGCGACATGCCTTTACTGTCCGAGTACCAAAGCTAGATGAAGCGTCCTGACAACTTGCTCTAGATTTCCTCCACTAGTCATCTGAGGATTGTATCTCTGAAAAGGGCACCTGAAGAGCCTGTCCTCCCAGGTGACTGGGCACAGAAAGCAGCAGTCCTCTCTCTTGGAACCGCCATCCACCATACTTGGGGCGTTAAGAGTGGCACGCACCAGGGGCCCGTGTGTACACCATGCTCTACTAGGTACTGTGCGCAGTCAAACCAAGAAACAGTTCTGAACGGAGGGATCTCACAGTCTGCTAGGAAGCCAAGACATGGAACAAATGGGACACAAAAGTTAATGGAGTTTTCTTTGTTTCAGGATGTGCCTCCCTGCTGATTGAAAAAAAAGATTAACTAACTGATTATTTCATCTCATAACCTGGTGCAACTTTTGAACCTTAGAAAAGGAATTAGCTTATCTTATTGCTGAGTGTTGAAAATCTTAGAGTGGAGGGGAGTCCGTATGGATCAGCAGTACTTTCTGAGGACGTGTTTGCCACCCAGCACTGTGACTGACATGTTAAAATATGAAGACTGTTGGAGGCAGATTAGTTAGTGGGTGGTGGGTGCACACTGTCTTCGAGTGTGGATTGATCCTGTGCCCTCCAGCGTTCAGCAGCTTGAGAATATTGTTCAAAGGAGGTGAGAAAATCTATCCACAAATAAATATGGGGACAACTAATCATAAAAAAAATACTGTAAAAGAGAATTTCATATATATTAGAAGAGAGAGGCAAAGTTACTATCTCCAAGGACTGTATACTTGCATTGGAAATAATATGATGTAAATTATGAAAAAGCTAGAGAAAAATATATGACTATAACCCCAGGTACTGTGGATGCATAATCGTGTAGCAGTGAAACTAATGAGGAAAGCCAAATAGTTTTTTTTTTTTTTTAATTTAAATTCTAGTTAGTTAGCATAGAGTGAAATATTGGTTTCAGGAGTAGAAGGCAGTGATTCATCACTTACATACAACACCCAGTGCTCATCACAAGTGCCCTCCTGAATACCCGTCACCATCTAGCCCATCCCCCATCTACATCCCTCCATCAACCCTCAGTATGTTCTCTATCCTCTCTTCTGGTTTGTTTCCCCCATCCCCCCCATCCTCCACCCCCACCATATGTTCATCTCTTTTGTTTCTTAAGTTTCACATGTGAGTGAAATCATAGGGTATTTGTCTTTCTCTCACTGACCTACTCACCTACTGTGATACACTCTAGCCTCTAGCTCTTTCCATGTCATCGTGAATGGTAAAATTTCTCCTTTTGATGGCCAAGTCATATTCATTGTGTGTGCATATGTGTGTGCGTGTGTGTGTCACACCTTCTTTATCCATTCAACAGTCAATAGACATTGGGCTCTTTCCATAGTTACAGCCAAATAGTTTTAAAGTTTATGTCAGCACTTACATAAGTCTCAAGATTTATTAAAGCCTATTTAGACTGAGAGTGAGGAACGTAGAACTTGTTTATGGCTTTAGATGTGATCTCCTTTATAATAAGCTTATTTGATATGCTCTGTCTTAGCTGACCTAACAAAAGAAAGCTAGGGAGGAATGGACATACTCCTTATGCACTGTGTCCAGGAAACCCCAGCTAGTTTGCTTACCTTTCTGCTTTGGCCTTGCTTTTTCTACAGCCATTGAAAACTTGGGGCTGTTTCCGGCCTAGTGCTTCACACAGTGCAGGAGGGTTTGTAAGATGGTGAGATCGGGAATGTTGGCTCACCATGAGCAGCGTGGGTGGCCCCGGGAGCCTGGCCATTCGAGGAGCCCTGGATGTTCAGCAGCACACAGGAAGATGGTTGTGGTGGGTGAGGCTATCCATGTTACTTCTGCAGATACTGTATATGCAACAAGCTGTGTACTGCTAAGAAAGTCACTTGTCAGATTTCAGTACGGGGAGATGTTCTGTGTTTTCGAAGCACAAAAACCCAAGAAGACATCTGATCCTACATTCTTTCCAGCACAGAGATTCCTTCCAGCAACAGTCTGATCCTGGATGTGCTTAAACTTACAGTGATAAGAAAGTTATCAACTTTGAGGCAACCCATTTTATGTATTAAGTTGACATGTGTCTTTCTGTATCTTTTACTTGGCTCTTCTTTACAAAGTAGCACAAAATAAATAGTTCTTTCTGAATCTTCTTTAAACCAAATTGAACTCGACAACTTACCAGACCTTATATGGGTACCTTCCCATCTGCTGAGTTACTCTACTCTTGAAGCTCTGTGTTTTGTTTTCATGTCTCAAAATGTGCAACTCAGAATTCAGATCAACACTACAGATGTTCTCAAAATGTGCAACTCAAAATTTGGATCAACCCTACAGATGTTCTCTGGCCTGGGGTCAAGCAGTAAGACATGTGCCTTCCTTGAGCAGGACACCGTCTTTTTTCAGACAACTCAAGATGATGTTAACTTACAAGAAGCTCTGTATTACCTATACTGGTTGTTGTCAGCTGGGTGGTATTTACTCCAGAGGACATTTAGCAATGTCTGGAGATAAATTTGGTCACCACCCCTGGTAGAGTACTCAAGGCATTTAGAGTGTAGAAAAATGAGATGCTGCTACCCATTCTCCGATGCACGGGACAGCTCCCACTGCAAGGGCTGCTCAGTCCTGACCAGCAGTAGAGCTGAAGTTGAGACATTCCGATCTTGCCTACAAATATCCTGAAGACAAGCTTCATCCGAACACAAAAGCTAATAGTAGAAGGAATAAGGGGGTCAGAAAAGTGTTTAATCTACACTAAGGAGGAAGTCTAAGTATATAAAGGCCCAAACCCCAGAATAAACCTCTTCTCATGTGAGTCAGAAGGAAGGCTTTGGCCATTATTAGGAAAACAAGACTGGCAGTAAGTTAGAAAGTCTGTAAGAAAAGCCCTAAAAATGTGCAGCCTGGTGACCCACTTCTCTGAGATTATCTTAAGAGGTAATTAGAGTTAAGGGAAAATATTTAGCAATAAGAAATGCTTATTACCACACTGTTTTCATAATAAATATGAAGACCAACCTAAATGTTTAACAACAGGGATGGCTTAAATAATTTATTATCCATACACACAATAAAATATTACACTGTCATTAAAATTGCATGGGAATATATTTATTGACAAGAAAATATGGCATCCTCACAAAATTGTATTCAATGAAAAAAGAAAACACGTGTTTTTTTGTATGTGGGCACTGGCAGGGAGGGATTTGGGTTAAAACTTTTTGTTTTCATGCTTGTACTTTCTCATTTTTGGTACTGAATAAGAACTGCTGTATTTAACAAAAGCAAATGTTATTTTTATTTTTAGTTTTTTAAGATCTTGTTTATTTATTTGACAGACAGAGAGGAAACAAGCAGGGAGAGCAGCAGGCAGAGTGAGAGGGAGAAACAGACTCCCTGCTGAGCAGAGAGACCAGGACCCTGGGGTCATGATTCAAGCCAAAGGCAGACACTTCACTGACTGAGCCACCCGGGTGTCCCAGAAATAAGTTATTTTCAGATACTTAGGAAAAAGAAGGTCTAGAAGACATTGAAGAGAATTTTATGCCACTTTAATAAATAATAATAAGTATGAATAGACTGAATCTGAGAGGGAAAAAACATTTGAAAAGTCTGGGGAAGCAATAACATTAGGCCAAGAAATAATAATGAGTGCATTTGATTACCTAAACTTAGATGGACAGAATATAATAGGAGTTGGAGGTACGATTTTCACAAAGGACCAAAGACTGTTTCCTAGAACAGGCAGTTCACAAGCAAAAAAAAAAAAAAAAAAAAATGCACTCTTTTGACTATTGCATTAAAGGGCTGATTCGGAAGGTAATGGTAAATGAGTCGGAAACCGATTAAAAAGAATCTTTTCTATAAGAGAAGCCAGTCTGATTGTTGTTAGGACTTCTAAGTATTTATATAGGATTGAGAAATAAATTCAGGGGCTAAAAAAAAAAAAAAAAAAAAAAATCCACCCACAAAGTGTGACCCACTGCAGGGTCCTCTACCTAGGATCCTACAGTGAATTGCAAAGGGTCGTCTCTGGTTTTCTGACCTTCCCTCAGGACTCAAGTGGCTAACTGCAGGGTTCAAACCAACAAGTAAGGAGTGTATGGGGGTGCCTGGCTGGCTCAGTGGGTAGAGCAAGGGACTCTTGATCTCGAGGTCTTGAGTTCAAGCCCCCACATTGGGGGTAGAGATTACTTAAAATCAAATAAAATATCTAAAGAGTGTGTGACTCTGTGCATATAGATGAGACATGGCAGGAAGTGTGAGAAGGCTGTATAATGCATTAACTGATGATCCTGTGCTATTGTTTACAACTCAGGGAAGAATCTAGGTCCTCTACACACATCTTTCCATTGCAAAGGGGACCATCCAAAAGTTGGCAGACAGGAGATACAATTCAAATGTCATCTTCCTTTTGCTTATCTCGTGAGGTTTCTGCACCTCGCACTCTCTGTGCCATTCTAGTGTTGGAACCTCCAGAGAGGCCTGTTGAGGATAGAGAAAATCCAGAGGAAGTCTGCAAAATGAATTGGAGGCAACGTCACAAGGAACGAGGGGAATAGGAAAGGAGGAAGAAAGAAAGGCAAGAGTGGCTGCTAATAATGTTAGTTTTCCTTTCAGGTAACAGAAACTCTGCTGGGCTTTTTCACAGGATACCTTATTTTGTCTTCATAGCTCATTTATTTGGCAAGATGAAGATGATATGTTAATCCAGTTTTAGTTATTCTCAATTCATTGCAAGACTACAGTTAATCTCTGCCCCTCACTTTCTAGCTGTGTGACTTCAGGTGAGTGATTTAACTTCCCTGTGTCTGATTTCCTAAATCTTTATATAATAGGTCTGATGATCAGCACACAAGGAGTTGTTGACATCTGTGGTCTTGTTTGCTAATATTTGGCACATCTAGAATGAAGTGGCCATTTGAAACTTGAATTTTGGCCTAGCCTTCCTCCCTCCCTAAAAAAGACTACTTCTCATGGTAGCTCTTGGACATGGCATGGAGAGGCAGCTCCCACAGCAGGCCTGCCTGAGTTATGTTTCCCATGTTCCTGTGTTTGTACATGCAAGACAGTCTGTTAGGCTCATGAGAAAAAAGGCTTTCCTCTGTCTGAGCCAGGAGCTGACACTAAGGCAAGAATGGAGCTAAATTGTTCCCATCAGCATTTGTGTTTAAATTAAAGGACCGTGCATTTGAAGGGAGTGGCAAACTGTGGGAACCTTGGCTGAGACACACTTAGAGGCTTATCATTGCAGGCTCAAGATACGTAATTTTATTAAAAGAAAATATGAAGCTAATGTCTCCAAATGTTTTAATTATTTATCCACCTCTGTTTCAACTTGTCCTCTGATGTTGGCCATGAATCAGAATGCAGATTTAAGCAGTGTTTTAGTGATTATTATGCCAGCATTAGCTTTTCTTCCACATTAGAAACCAAATCGAAAGACCTTTTTTTTTCACATTTTTAATATATTTTTGTTTTATGACAGCAATGAAAAAAAATAACATTTAATGAAGGAAAATAAAAGCCTCAAATAGCTCAATCGCAGGGGTTCAGAATGAGCCTCCCCCAAATTTGTCACATTGGCCTATGGGATTATTTTGAGTCGAAGGCAGTCATGGCTCAAAAGACTCAGGGGGAGCTTCTTACCTTCCCCTTCAAGGCCTCTGAAAACTTAGATAGAGGGCCTGATGTAGGAGGAGGGCTCTGCTACGATAACCCGTTCCAAAGAGTATAGGCTAGGTGTGGTAAGCTAGAGGATGCTCAGCCGGGCTTGGAGCTCAAATTCCTGTTTGTCCGTATATAGCAAATACATGTTTACCGGACATTTGCTCTTCCTGTATTCCCGTCAGTTGTCTTTTTTCTCTCTGATGCCCTGGGCCCCTATCCTATTCCTCAGCTCAGGAGGCATAGAAGACCTCAACTGCCAGACTTGCTCTTGAGTCCCCTATTTTGGGGGGCTTCTGTTCATTCAAAATTAAATTTATTTTTCTCCATTAGTCTGTCTTGTCTCACTTTGATTATTAGAACAGCCAAAGAACCAAGAAGGGAGAAGTAAAAAATTCCCCCCCCCACCCTTACATATGTGTCCCTGTCAATGAAGTCACAGAAAAGAAAAAAAAAAAAACATAAGTGTGTGTATCTGTATACACGCACACACACACACACACACACACACTTGCACTCCAGAAATGTAGGTTTCGGGGACAAAACCTGTTTGGAAGGAGGCAAGCCTCAGTGAGCCGAAAGGTTGAATTCCTGCCTCGCAGAGTGACTTTAGCTAGGTCTTTTATGCTATTCCATGCTTGAGTTTCCTTATCAGAAATTGGGTATACAAAATTCTGTTGTATCTCACATACTGTCTTTAATTCTACTTAAGTGAATATGTTTTGAGGCTTTAAAGTATGATTAGCACTTTGATGGAGCCTCACTAATCCATAATAATGTTTAAAGTACTAGACAGAATTACCTACTGAATAGAGGCAATTAAAATCTTTTGCCTTCTTGTACTTAAATTAAGGATTAAATATGGACCCTTCCTCTTCCATCTTTAATTCCATGCCACTCTTGAGGAAAAAATGTAGAATTGGTGGCATTATTTGATGTGTGGAATAGGAGAATCTCCCCCCCCGTTCCCCCCCCCCCTTTTTTTTTGGCTTGAGAATTATAGACTCTGAAGATCTGGAAAGGCTGTAGGGGTCAGATAGTACAACCATGGGACCATCCATTTAGACAGTGAAACTGACCTCCATTTCGAGGAAGAAAGTTGGCTGAGCCTGCATCTTTACAACTTTTAAAACAAATAGTTCTTTGAAAACTGTTTTAAAGAGAGACCTTAGTTAAATGATTATCTATGGCTCCATAAATTACAGCATTGTAACCATAAACTCATCTGTAGGCTAAATTGGGTAAATGATGACAAAAACTGTGAATTTTTGTTTATGAATTTTTATTTATTGAGTTTTTATGAATTCTTATTTATTGTACTTTATATCCCAGTTAATCAAGTTAGAGGAAAATATCCTAAGAAATCAGTAATTCAAGAAAAAAAAGCAATGAAAGACATCAACCCTTGGATAAATCAGTAAAATGTTAATTAAATGCCTGCTGGGTCAAGGCATAGTACTGGAAGCTTCAAGGAAAACAGATGTAGTGTGATGCGTACTTTGTCTCCAGTAAGATTTTCCCAGGCATTTTCAGACAGTTTTTTCAGAAACCAAGGCCTTTTTGTAGAAAATGGAGGAGTCACTTCTGGGACCAAGGGATATCTAGGAAATCACCAGGCCCCTTGTTACCTGTCTTGATCCGAGAACTTTTAGGGGGGAAAAGGGTCCTCCCACTATTTCATCTGAAAAGATTCCACTCTTTAAATAAAAGTTTGAAGATTGTATAATGCTTTTATTTCAGAAATACTAAAATTTATAATAAAATAGTATTACCCTATATACATACTTTTTTTTGCATTTCTTTCCACTGTTTCCTTTTTATACAAGGTCATCACAAATTGCTCAGAAGGAAAAAATTCTGTTTGCTTAACAGAATTTTAAAAAGCTGTAAGTTCTGGCCATTTCTCCCCCTCCCTTGGGTCGTTTGGTGAAGAAACCAATATACTGTTTCTCTTTTTAGGATTTGTTCTGGCTTGTAAATCCAAGAAATTTAAATTTCTCTTTGCTAATTAAAATTAAATTTCCTTCAAGTGACAAGGATTTACTAAATGGCTAGAATGGATTCAGAACAAAAGTTTATAACCAAGCACAGATAGGGCAAGGTATGAACATACAATAAATTTGAAACACGGCCCTGCACATGAGGAGTTTAGGGTCTAGCTGGGCAGGCAAAAGGAAAACCCAGAAAGTCACAATGAGTAAGGGGGAGTTTCTTTATGGAAAAATGCCCTTTCTCCAGCTAACCATCCTGAGGTAAGGATGATTAAATAGAGTGTGGACTGGGTAAGCAATCAGAAGAAATAAGTTTAATGGAAGAGAAATAAAAAGCATTAGCTCATAAGTGTTTTCCCCACGTCACAAATAAAATGTTAACTAAAGAGAAAAACTAGTACCTTCCAAAGACTTCGCTGCCAAGGGGCTTGGCATTTCCATAATGGTGAGGAAGGAGAGACATCTCTGATTTCCATAGTACTTTGTAATTAATTTGGTGCTCTTATGGAAAATTAATTGGTTTTTGGATAATGAAATAGAAAGAAATATTCAGACTCTGGCATATTAAAAGAAATTCTCTTTAATAGACACAATGTCAGCCTGATAATGTGGTCTTGCTCCCTCAGGTGCTCGGATGCCGTTTCAGGGTAGCCCGAGAGAGCCTCGGTGGCTTAACAGTTAAGCAAGCTTCTCCCTTGCAACTAAAGCTAAGCAGATTAATTAAAACTTAAAAGCATTATGATTTAGTTATGAATAACAGTTTGCGGTGACAGAGCTCCCCGTCTATAATTCACCATAACAAAATGACACTTGGGCTCGCTGCTGCTATAATTAGCTTTTGATATACTATTTCTTGGAAATTTCTCGCCAGCCACAGCCTGTGTGTGTTTCCAGATGTCCTGCACATACTTAAAAATGGTAAACATTAATTTATAGGGATGACAGCTGTGGGTCAAGTTTGAGGTTGATTGATAATTCCTTATTCAAATGTGTGCCTATGCGGCTTCATCTGTCATCCCCTAGTGAAACAGAAAGCTATTCTACCACATTCCTAGTTAATATTTCATTTTTTTTCATAAATTATCTGTAAAGGCAAAAGCAATAGAATTTAGACCTTTCTCCACCATATGGCATGGAATATTAATGGAGCTGAGGGTTTTTAAAAATTATTTTGCAGCCAGAAGGGTTGTGATTTGTTAACCTGACACATTTGTGTTTGCACAGTGTTAAGCACACAGTGGGCGCTCAATAAATGCTGCCCAGTGACTGTGAGGGGGCTCAAAACACTTTCTAGATGACAGGCCATAATTCCTCCGAGCAACCTTCCCGTTTTATAAATTAAGAAACAGCAGACCTGAGAAGTTTTCCTAAGGAGGTGATTAAGTGATTCATCTCTAGGTCACACTCAACTTGAGAGCACAGAAAATGACCCGTGCTCGCAGAAGATATATTCTTTCTGATTTACTTATTCACTTAGACTTGGAGTACACATCTTGCCAAATCATCTTTCCCTTGGACTGTCTGTATGGAGTCAGAATAGATTCCTGAAACATAAAGAAAATGTCAGTCATTTAGCAAACTGTTTTGTCTATCAGGCACCAAGCTGGTTGACTGAACTTGCCACCCAACTGGCTGACATTTTTCAGTTTTGAAATGCCGATTTTGCAGGATTTGGGTGCTTTGGGTGCTGTGGGTAATAGCCATGAACAGAATGCCTGAGTCCCTGCTATGAAAGTATAGGCTGCAATGTTAGGACAACAGAAGATCTCATCAGTGCATTAAAAATATGCAGTGCCCTTGGTTATTGGGTCTTCTGCAGACCATGTGTCTGGTTTCAACTAACTTTAAGTGTGATGGCACTGTGTAGCCAGCCATTTAGCCTGTATTACTTAATCCCAATTCATCCAAACGAGGGACTAGGCCATTTTATTGTGCTACCAGAAACACACTGAGGTTTAAAAAGATATATGGCTTCCTGGAAACAAGGAATGCTTGCCATTTACGGTTCAGAGTCCCTTAATTATGAATATGTGCTTCTACAAAGCAGCTCTCTAAACCAGAAAATGTTATTTCAGTATATGCATAAGCAAAATGAGGATTTTTTAAAAAAGATTTTATTTATTTATTTGACAGACAGAGATCACAAGTAGGCAAGAGGCAAGCAGAGAGAGAGGGAGGGAAACGGGCTCCCTACTGAGCAGAGAGCCCGATGTGGGACTTGATCCCAGGACCCTGGGATCATGACCTGAACCGAAGGCAGACGCTTAATGACTGAGCCACACAGGCACCCCCAAAATGAGGAAATTAAGATGCAAAGATTTTGGTGACTTGCCTAAGGTCAAACGTAAATTTGCAAGTGAACAAAAATAAAATTCAGTGAGTTTTTTTACAGGTTGAATTGCATGTTTTCCAACAAAAGTGTTGACATTATTAAGTTTTTATTCTCTCTGTGCTCAATGCTCACAGAATTCTGATTTTTTGACCAGGCCACCTAACAGAAAACAGGTATTCATTTGGTCTTCGGTGAGCAGGTGAGCAGAACTGGTTGTAGTAAACCCATAAGGTAAAAGTTTTTTGTTTTGCTTTTGTGTTTTGGGGAGTTTATAAACTCTGCTCAGATGGTTGGAGAAATTGGCACATGTGGTTGTCATGGAATTGGTAATGGGAGCAACTGTGTGTGATTGCAACCCTGGAACAAAAGGACAAGAACAACATTTTAATAGTTATAGTGTGTAATATGGAACATTGGGTAATAATAGCATTTTATTTTTAATGGCATTTTTAAAAGTATTTTAAGATTCATAAAAGAATTGGTGATAAATTTCCAATGCAAATCAAAATTTTAAAATGTGGAAGCCTGTGCTAGAATGTCAAGTAAAAACAGAAATTTATAAAAATTTAAATATTGCAACTATAACCATTTTGATAAAAATATTAGTGGCTAAATTTAATGAATATAAATCATATAAAATAAGTGAATCAAAAAATTAAAAAATTATCTTCAAAATGAAGAATAAAATAACACAACCTTTTAAATGATATATTGCAATCCCATTAAAAAAAGGTATTACCGATATTAAGTTGTAAAGTATATCTGAGAAAACCTTTCCATCTGTAGAAGCAGTTTTTCATTCAACACTAGTTATAACTACATTAGTAATAAGATAAATACTTTATTTTTTAACTTCGGAAAATTTCATCTCTTCATAATCCATAAGAATTTTCTGAACAGTTTGCTTTTGAAGGGGAGGGCTAAAAACAGCAATTTTTAAAAGTAATATCTTTTTATTTTTGTTTTCAATTAAAACTGTTGTCTTCTTTAGTCTTGATGCTCAGCCCTATGTTTAGCTTTATTTATCTTTTCTTCTTTATCTTTTTTTTTTTTTTAAAGATTTTATTTATTTATTTGACAGAGAGAGGCATAGAGAGGGAACACAAGCCGGGGGAGTGGGAGAGGGAGAAGCAGGTTTCCCATGGAGCAGGGAGCCCTACGTGGGGCTCGATCATGACCTGAGCTGAAAGCAGATGCTTAACAACTGAGCCACCCAGGCACTCCTGTATTTATCTTTTTCTGAAGCTCTGTTACTTACATCAATTTCAGCAGTCCTGTAGTTCATTGTCTAATTTGGGGGCAGGCTATGAGATGGATTAAGAGTTACTCATGCAGTAGGAGTTTTTCTTAGTCGATTCTCTTTTTCCTTTCTCCTCCTAAGAATTATAGAGTTAAAGAACACTTTCTGAATCAGGGAAACATTATCTGATGCAAAATGTTAATTTTGAAGGGGGTGTGTGTGTGCATGTTTGTGTGTGTACATACAGAGAGAGAGAGAGAGAAACCTCATATTGTACATGATTCAGGTTTCAGAGTTTTTCTGTCCTTCCAAAACCATACAAATACCAACAACAACAACAAAAATCTCTGGTGTTTCATACTTTAAAAATGCGCTCTGCCAGGTAACTGGGTGTTGTGGAGAATACTGCCTGCTGCTCCACCCAATGTTTCTCTCTGTGGACTCAAGAAGGATGCTCTAACTTTACACTGGGAGAAGCTTGCTGCTTCTTAGCAGCTGCTGAAATGCTACTAATGTTTTGGAAACTTTGAATTATGTGTCTTTACCTTTGGCCACTAGGGAACTCAGAGCCCATTTGCCATCCATTCTTCTGTACAGGAGTTTCTCGTGTATGCTTTAGTATACTATTTTTTCCCATTTCAATTACTTTTCTACCCTAAATTTCCCTTTGTCTTTTGGCATTTTTCCTATGATATTATGTCCATGTATTAGAGGCCTCTGTTTCTGGTCTTTGGTTTTGTTTTTGTTTTTATTTGGAAAGAGAGAGCAAAATAGAGAATGAAAAGATGAAAGAACTAAAGGAATTACAGGCTGAGGAAAATCACAAAAAGGAAAGTCTCCAATGAACTAAACAGTTATGTAGTTCATTTGGACTGCTTAAAGACCTAAGCAAATGGTTGGCACAGCACCACTGCTTTCTTAGCAAATCAAATCTTGGGGTGCTTTTTCCATGTTCTTTTTTGCGACCTCTTGTGAACTTCTGATGAGTTCCTGGTTGGCATGCACAGCGTCTCAGTCATCTTTGAATCTCCCCAGCCCTCCCTGATGTCATGCACTTTGTCTAGAATATAATTGCAACTTCATAGGTAGGCACTGAGTGAAATACTTAAGCAGTACCCAGATTTTCAGGATGGTGTGAAATATTCTGGTACTTATTTAACGTTGGTTCATTTAATTATTTCACCAGAAACACAATAATCAGGAGAAAAAGAAACATCTAGTGCTTACGGTGGGGGTAGAAGAGGGTTATGTCGATGATTTTTCTTCTGCATGAAAAGGACACAGCTCTTTCAAATTCAGCAGCTGAGTGGATCCATATGCCTTCCAGGCAGAATGTAGCCAGGGTAATGCTACAGATAATGTAATTAATTAACCCTTTTGTAGTCTTAGGATTTCAAACTTCTAGGTAATGGCATTTGTATAGTAATTTCCCTTGGTTCTATATAAGATCTTTAGTGGAGTCACAAAATAAGATTTGCATTTAAATGTAAATGGTGGGAGTAAGGCAGTGAAAGTTATGAAAATGAACACTTGATAAATTTGGATAAAAGTGGCTTAGTACAATAAACTATATCTTACAAGATCTTTTGTATTCTGGAAATCACTGGTGAATGCCCACGATAGTTTAATCTTCGCTTTGTCACTTCTGTTCTGGTTTGGTTTGACAATCAGCATTTCTTTTTAAAGGAATGATGATTTCAAACTCTCGGAGAGAAATAACTGTATTTTATGGAAGCCAGTAAGTTTAAGATGATTTAATCACTCTAGAATGTGGTCAAAGTACATCTATAACAGGATATGGGTGCATAGAGAGACTCAGTGAATGAGTGACTTGTTGAAATGAAGGTCATCTAGTCAGCCTGTCCCTAAGTGAGACTCCAGAGTGGAGTGTCTTCTCGTAGGCCACAGCAGAGCACACTGCTAAATGCATAAAGGAAATGGAGGGGCCCTGAGCCGAAAATGGTGAAAAACCAATCTATGCAAATTTATTAACTTATAGATATTCTGAAAGTGTGTTAGTCTTGAAAACTGACCACTTAGAGTTTGATATTTATTGCTGAGAAATAACACATAATAAAAAGTCCCCCATATTTGAAAATCACACAAAAAAATTGTTTCTACATCCCATCTTTCCTTTTCCCCTTCCTCTCTCCCTCTTGGCTTCCTCCTCCCTGTTCCTCTTCCATTTCCATTCATTTACATCTCTACAGTTGAATAGACATATATCTAAATAATGTTAGACTAGTGTTAGATTATAATTCTACCCAACCTAAGATAGTTTTCTTTCTTTATCCCTTACAAAAGGATTTTTTTTTTTCATCCCAACTCTTCTCTCAGTTATGGAAACCAGTGGTATCACTGTGTCCAGTATTCATCTGTATTGATGAAATTAACAGTAGCTATTTAATTTTGAGCCTATAAACAGATATATTGAAGAGTTCACAATATAGTTTTCCCCAAATGTCATTGCAATGCCAATTTTAAAAAGGTTGGATAGACTGAAGACAATATTAAATAAAACCCTGCTGTTTCACTTCTGAGACTATACTCTTTTCTAAGCCTCAGGTCTTATGCTGAAAATGAGATTGGTTGCCCCAGTTTAGTTTTAGGAGATAATTTATAACCAAAAAGTTGATGATAGGTGCATTAGTAAACAAGGACAAAGAGGATGTAGTTAGTGGACATGCTGGAATGACACAGTAGCAGAAAGTGTACAAGGCAAAAGGGGAGGGATGTTCTGTGAAAAGGTGCACTAGATGCTTCTTTCTAGAAGAATTTAATACATGGAACAAGTTGATTCAGCTTTATCCCAGTATCAAATACATTCTTAGAGGTTGATTTTTTTTTCTTTATCAGTGAAACTTGCAAGTTTGGTCATAGAACAAGATTGTGGGTCTCTGACAAGACACAGAAACAATTCTTGTGCTTTTGACAATAGAAGGCGTAATGGTCAAGATTCCAGAAAAGGGAAATTTGGGGCTTTTGAAAAATATGGCCCAAGTACAGACTTGGTGAGATAGTGGTCTATTCGAAGCTAGCCTTTGTCATCACTTCTAATTGTGCGCTATCGTTATATCCTGTAAATTTAAGATTTGTGCTAGCTAGGGGTAAGCTGTTATAAATAGAAAAAAACATTGTTTTATAACATAAATTTTCCCATGGGTTTATGTGACTTGAGTCATACTCCACGACTCCTGCTATAAACACATATGCTATTTATATTAAATCCTATATTTATTTTATTTAAGATTTTAGAAGAGAGAGAGAGAGAGAGAGTGCACAAGCAGGGGGAATGGCTGGGAGGGGGGAGAAGCAGGCTCTCAACAGAGCAAGGACTTCATTGTGGGACTTGATCCCAGGACCCCGGGATCATGACCTGAGCTGATGGCAGATGCTTAACCAACTGAGTCACCTAGGCATCCCTAAATCCTATCTTTAAACCTAGAGATATCGCTGCAGTTATGGGTAGAAGTGAAATGTTTCCATTCTTAGTGTTTTATACTTTCCTTTGGGCATCCTGTTGTACTTTGGTCTTTGTCACATTGGAAGCTCTGATACCAGCTGGTCCAAGTGGGAGGAACATCTCCACTCTCCTCCCTGAGTGGCTGTATGCCCAGTGGACCCCCAATAAACAGAAGTTTACTGCTACAATGGCAACTACCAGATATAAATATGGACAGGACAAAAAATTAGTCCTACACCAGGCACGATGGAATTTTGTTTTGATAAAACCCCAGGGCCAGTAAGATGGGTTGTCTGAGCAGGAAAAGACTGCAGGAGAAGAAAAATGTACTGGTTTCTTGTAAGGATGTTTCTTGTGAGGATGAAACTTGCTGGACGTGGGAAAATCTCTCCTCAGCATCATTTACGGATGAAGCAGAAAAGAATGAGAGTGATAGATTGCATTTATCTTCAAATATACAGACTGGTCAAATGCCTTCCTTTCACAGTATCCAAGAAAAATGCGGTGTACTGCCTAGCCCTGAACATGGCCCATTACGTGACCCTGGTCCCAAGTCTGAGTCAGTAGAAATGCTGTTCCACTCCAAGGATGACATTAAGAGTTTGCAACTTGTGATCCAAGCTCCTTGGCTCTGCTTATCCATTTTCTTTTTCTTTACTTTTACTTTATTTTTGAACTGTCAATTCAGTTTGCATTTAGAAATCAGAGGCCTCTTTTATCAAGGGGGAACCGAAGCACGGCAGTTGGTTATTGCCATTCACATTCTCCAACTAGAAGTACACGTTTTTGTTTGACATTTTAACACGTAGACATTTTGTATAGGGGAATCCACCTGATTCATAAACACGTTTGGGCTTTTTTAACACTTCTGCAAGGAAATCTTGTTAGTGGTTTTAGGGTAGAATTAAAAGAAAAAGAAAAAGAAATGGGGACATCAATGACAGATCTCTCCTGTACTTCTGAAGGATTTTAGAGCCACACTTAGTTTTCAGATCTGTGAACTTCTCATGTTTTCTAGACCCTCCTTGAATGTGTGCAGCATAATAGCATTCTAGCTACTGGAGCTGTGGCTTGCAGATCTGTCTTAAGGAATTTTTTCTCAATATAGAGGGGCTCTCTGGATCCTCAGAACCAGTACTAGTCAGTACTTTTTCTTTTTTTAATTATTTGTCAAACTGTAAGGCCTTTGAAAAGGAGGTCTCCTTGTCACATTTTTCTAGTTTCTCTTTCCTTCCTTACATTTCACTGTTTCAGTATTGTGTTTTCTGTACCTTTCTTTCACTGCTGCTGGGGAAGTTGATCCTTCTTTATATTTCCTTCCCCAAACTTCTCTGGCTCAGTGTGTCTTTTGACACAGGAGTACAGATAAGCACTTTAATAAATAGAACTAAACAGAAATATTCAGAAACGTGGCTAATGATAGAGTATAATATGTATCATAGAAAAATCATAATTTAACTAGACAAATTGTATTATACCCCAAAATGTGATATTATGCTGATACTGAAATAATGATTATAAAGAATTTATAGTCTAGAGGGAAATGCTCATTACATAACAAATTGTTACAGCAACTATGAAACTATGGATAAATATAATTTCAATTACATAAATATATATGTATATATTATATATACATACATATATATATGTGTGTGTATATATATATATGAATGGAAGATAGTGCACCAAAATATGCAAAGATTATTTCTGACCATTGGTATTACTTTAAAAATACTCTGCCAGGAGCATAGATTTCTAGCATAAATTACTAATACCGATTTTCTTAGAACCTACCGGGCACTTTGTACTGTGCTAGGTGTGTGGGGCTATTATGACATTAAATCCTCGGCACACCCTATAAAGTAGATATTAATCTCATTTTACATAGAAAAGCCCATATATCAGAAATGTTGAGTAAATCATAATAGGTCACATAACTAGAAATAATAATGATTATCCTCATTTTACAGGTGAAAACACCCAGGCTCAGACAGATGACTTAAGTTGACTAAGGTCATCTTGCAGCTAAGTAGCAGGACAAGTTTGAACCCAGATCTTTGTGCCTTCACATGTCGTGCTGTTCCCAGTATATCACTGTGCTCTCTAAAACCAAACCATGACAGTGACAACAAAAAAATATATTAAGAAGTGTAATAAAGAAAGAGAAGGAAATCCAGTAGGAAAGCAGAAAAGTATTTTGTCTCTGACTTCTTAACTAATCAGTTCTTGCTGAGCCCTCTGACCCTTATCCAGAGATCTGGATTGGTGCAGTATGTGTGAAAACACGTAGTAACCTTTTATAGTGTCTACCTTCGGAGAGTTTCAGAATTCACATAGCAAATGTTTTCTGGTGTCTCACTTATTAAATGTCTTGTTGTTGTTTTTCTACCTTGTAATAATCCTCTTTTGACACAAGTTACACTGCAAGCGGAGAGACAGAAAAGTTTGTATCTATTGTCAGTCCCCAAATAATGCATGCTATGGCATTATGTTCGTATAATATTTTTTCTTGGCTCGTTGTCTCCTGTCTGTTGTTGGGCTCAGAAAATGCATATAAAAAGTGCAAACATTATTGTCATAAATATGGTATGTCACCAAAAACTGCTGTGGAAACTCAAAAGATAGATAAGAAATAATGAGGTTTATAGATTCATTAGCATTTGAATGATGAAACATGTATATGTGTTAGTCCTTTGATCAATACTGCCCTGGAGGGAAAGTACTGTATCTCATTGTCTTTCCCAGACCTTCCACTGTGGACATCTGGTTGCTATGCAGTCCCGTAGCACGACATTTCATTGCCTCGGTGTTGTAGAATTCAAGTTCCTATTTTATTACCAGCGATGGCATAAGTTACAAGGAAATGTGTGGAAAATCTTGGTCTGAATGCTAGAAACGTTTCCAGGAGGGCATCTCTTCTCTTCTGTTCTGTCTGCATTGGCCTGACTTGACTAGCATGCATGTCCTCTCATTCTAGGTAACTGTTAAATTTGAGTGATTTTATTATATATGTTATATACATCTGTGAGCTGTTTCATTAGGTGAGTTTCACTGCACTATGAATGCTTCCTTTTTATAGATACTGTTCATTTTGCAATTACCCAAGCCATTTGCAAACATTGCTTGTATATAGTAGACCAAAGCAACGTTTCATTGTGGAAAAAATCAAGTGCATTAGAGTCAGAGTGACCTGGCATCAAATGCTGATGTCATTGTTTTCCAGTTGTGATAGTCAAGCAATTATTCATTCCATGTACGCCTCAGTTTCCTCATCTGTGAAATGGAGACATTAATACCTAGCTCATGGACTCTTGAAGAAAATTAAATGAGTAACACAAAAAAGCTTGACACATTATAGAACTCGTTTTTTTTTTTTTTTTTTTTTTACCTCTTCTCAATGATCTGTACTGACAAAATGGTCAAAGTGAACTAGTATATGTAGTAATAATCTAAAACAAGATTTGCTATGAAAACATTATTTGTAGAGTAGAAATATAGTATATGACTTTTGTGCGGAAGGGGTAGTGGTTTGCCCATGTTAAGCTTGTACTAAAATTGTTTCCCCAAATGCTGGCCAGTTGATGGAAGGGAGTATGCTCCAGAAACAAACACAAGATTTATGGCAGCCAGTGGCCGGTGTGGAATATCACACATGCCCTGCACAAAATATAAAGTGCATATTCTATAAGTGGATAATTGAGAATTTCTTATATTCGGTTTCCATGCTTATGACCTGGTGGCACACATGAAGGATGGCGTAATCCAGGAGTTAATGGAGGGCAAATTTTAAAATGCCCCGAAACTTATCTTCCTATAGAGAAGGATGCCGGTGTCTACCAGGTTTCTGCTTGTTAATTTCTATGGTTGCTGCTACTGGGGAAATTGTCCTCATTTGCATTGTCTTTCAGTGACCTACCTGGAGGCAAACACCTGCAGACACTTTATGTTCACAGAAGTATCACTTGGGACAGAGACCCACATCCATTCAGTGCAACCAACTATGTTAAAATAACATTATGGGCAAATATTTCAAAGCTTAACATTTCAAACGATCGCTTCACATACTATTTTACCCTCTCTTATTGCTCATGAGTAATATATATTGCTGCCAACATAACTTCTTGGCCTCTCCTTTGCCCTGTGTGTTTTTAACTTTGCAGATAGAATTCTTACAGAGTTTTAATTGTAGGAATTCAATTACTATGTTCACTTTTTTTTTTAAACAAGAGAAAAGAAAGAGTCCCTGGTGAAAGAATAATTTGATTTCAGTTGAAAATAAAGAATGAATAAGAAATAATAAAAAGGAAATGCGTTTGGAAATGTGAATAGGTATATGTTACTTATAAATTATGCATGCGTGCATGATTACATATTAAAGAGTATCTGTTAGTCATAAAAATGATCATTTGCATATTGTTTCATATATAAATGTGTTTATTCTGAATACAAGTATATATGCCTATATAATAAAAAATATATATTGTCCACATAATTATAACTTATAAATTTTACTTTTTAAGAAAAGTGATCAAGGAAAATTCTGAATGTGTATCAGTGTTTTGTTTTTTTTTAAGGAGTAAGTTCCTTTTTAAAAACTATTTCCTTGGACTGCTTGCAGCATTCTCTAAATAATGGTTTGGAGTTGAAATGTTTCCTTTCATGCATTAATGTTCAAAGTCTTTATTTATTTATTTATTTGTTTATTTCTATTTGTATGTATGTGCGTGTGTGCTTAGTAGTTACAGCAAAATAGATTCAGCTTGTATAAGGTTTTAAGAGATTTTTAAAAAGCACTCCCTCCCTCTCTATTAAGACAATGTTTGCATTGAAGCTATAAACTTTATGTTTGGCATGGTTACAGAACTCACTGGAGGAGGAAAATCAAGCCATATTTAAAGAAATGAGGTTAAGAATTTTCAAAGTGATCATGACTTACATTAACTGTTGAGCACAAATGCCATAGAAATGTAGTTGGCTATTATTACTATTTTTTTTTGAATCACTGAAACAATTAATAAGTCTGCTTTAAAGACTTTTTTGCCTTAGGCAGTAATACTTAAAGGTTCTTGTGTTTAGGTTTCAGCTTTTCATTTGGATCTTTCCGACCACGGGAATAAAGAATAAAATTGTGAGTAATCTATCTCAGGGGACACTGACCAATTAATCTTTTTATTGGTATTGAGAGGCATCAGGTAAATCCTTTAACAATTATAGGTAGTATATTGGATTTATCTGTATATTGGTGAGGAACCTGGGACATAGGAAGTATTTTGCTACATACATGTGCAGTGACAGGATGTGGTCAAAAATATATCCTACTTTATGGTCCTGGGACTCACATGACAGGAGCAACCAACAGACGACTTACCATCTCCTGTAAGTCTACAAACCCTCGGGTGGGGACACCTTCTTTTTGTGATGTTAACCTGTTTATCGCCACGGAATAGTTATCATCCCGATTATGAATGTGTCTTCACTCCTCCAATAGACTGCAACTTCAAGAGGATTTATTCTTTCTTCTTACCTTCTGAGTCTACTCTGCCCAACATTACACTTTCAATAAGGATCAAGATATATTAAATATTTGGTTGAAAAAAATTCCTCTTGGTATTATAGTGCAAATAGAATGCTTTACTTTTATAGAGTTTAAATATTTAAAGAAATATAGGTATACTATAACTGTAAGTAGATAAAGCAGTAAGTGAGACTTTCTAGAAATAACTCTTTCTATTGGTGTCCTCCATATATCTCAGGACTAAGAGTTGCTTATTGTGGCTTTTAGCAATGGTCAGTTTCCATTCTATTCTAGAAGCCATCAGATGTCCCCTGGGCCCACACAGCAGAATCTGCCTTCTCTTCATGAGCAGAATTGGAGATTTCCTAATCTCACAGGCTGTAGCTATCACGCGGGGAAGGTAAGGCATTTCCACTCCTCAGATCCGGTAAAATAAACCATAGCTTTAAGGAAAAGAGTCGTTTGGTTCTGTTTGGATCTGAATTATCCATCCCGACGAACTGTAACAATCCCATGTTGAATATATTTGCTCATCTTTCCCTTCCACTTGCTTTACAATCATCCAGCAAGAGAGTTCAGAGTAAGAAATTAGAAATGCATGGAGCTACTAGGTCAACGTTCGCCCAACGCCCCATTAGAATCTGAGAGCAGCTCCACAATGAGTGGACCCACACGATCCCTCCCCCTGATGGAATTAGTATTAATTTTGAAAAAAACCCAACACCAGAGACTCAGCACCCCCTGAGAGGGTGTATCCTAACTAAGTAAGGGGGCAGAGAAGGAGGCAAATGTGCCGGCACCGCCTACCCCTCCCACAGCCCACTGGCGGGTGGTGGAATTAGAAGTTCCGAGGGTACATTTCTCCCCGAGCAGTCTCTCTTCCTAGTTTTTCCACGAAGAAACCTCGCGCAAATCTGAAAATATTAATAGACTCATTACCAGTGCCTTCATTTGCAAGTCCGATTCGTTTCTCCCTCTCACCCTCCCGGCCCACCTCGTCTCCTTCTTCGTATGTTTCAGCAAGGGAAGAGAGGATCAAGGAGGGGGGACAGTGAACTTAGCCACAAAATAAGTCAAGGGAGAAATGAAGTACTAATTAAGAAAGCCGGGGTGTTATGCAAATGGCTCATGCACCGAAGGCAGCCTAATGAATGTGCCCGGAGTGGATGGGGCGTCTTCGCCGCGCCGACAGCTGGCTCCCAGGAAGGTCAGGCGCAGGCGGGCGCGCGGGAGCATAATCCTTCAGATTGGCAGCTCTGCCCCCTGGTCACCGTTTGATTATCTCCCAAATTGCTGTATTTCACAGAGATAATGATTTTTTATGGTCACAGATTTGAAGACAACTGCTGTATCCTCGGGGTTGTCGTTCTGCAAGGAGACGCTGCTGCTTCCTTCCGAAGAGGGAGAGGGGGAGAGAGACAGTTTCTTCTCCTTTTCTCTGCCTCGCAACTTACTTCCTGGAATGGTTTATTATCATAACGAAAGCCATATATATTATGACGGGAATCGCCCCAGTTCCGATTAATCCCAATCCTTTCCCTGTTCCTCAGCCGTGGCTAGGGTCTGAAAGTCCTTTTTCTCTGGTCTTCCAAGCGTTCCAGCACTTTCTCCTGCTCACAAGAAGGAGGGGGTTCTGTCTGCAAAAACCCAAAATAGTTTGGACTTTGAAAGAGGAAAAGAAGGTGCATCTCATAGCTTCCAAGAAGTGTGTGTGTGTGTGTGTGTGTGCGTGCACATGCTCACGCCATGTTTGCCATGCATCATTACTTAGACCTGTCCTCTGAGAGCTGAAGAGAGTGCAGGTGGGAAGCCTGTAGGTCACCTCCTCTGACCCCAGTTGGAGTTTGCCCAGGGTGGGGAATGAGGCTGTGACTCATGGTCTCTTTTAAGTTCTTTAAAAAAGCCTTCAAGGTGGGAACTTTTGGCTGGAGCTCCCAAGTGGGATTTTCATTTAATTTGAATGTAAAAGCAATCAGGAAAAAAGGGAAAGTTTAACCATATGATTACTCCCCTTGAAGACTGGTTTATTTAGCATTAGTTGTAGGATTACTTGTGAGCTTAGGGCATATAGGAGCAAACTTATTTTTCTTTGAGAAGGTGACACTGAATGAAGCTCTGGTATGAACTTGATTTTCTGTTTATATTGGGGACATTACTGTAGTAATTTGGACGCATATCCTGCAAGGATGCTTTTCTGAGCTGATAAGGGAACGTCAATGTTTTCCAACTGGAAGAACTGCAACTTGAAAACAATTTGTGTTTTAGTTCAGCCTTAATTATTCCAATGTTGCTGGTGTTTTAATATTGATGAAGAAAGGGATTGCCTGGGACTCATATTTTAAATCACTTCTCTCCTCTTAATTGAAGAAAAAGGTAAATAGTGTGTAAATGAGGCCCACTTGGCTTGAGGTCTTGCTGGTGCTTATCTAGAGGTGCTTATCAAGGTGACTTGATATATCCTGTTTCCTATCAAATATTAATTTCTTCATATTTTTATTGTTTCTACTGTAGTTAATATGCATTTATTTTATTTTAAAATACACAAGTTACTTGTATGTAGGGTTCTTTGGGTTTATCTACAGAGCAGTCTTTTAGAATAAAAAAAGGGAGGGTTCTATCATTTATTTTCCTGTGTCTGTAGCTAAAAGAAGTTACAAAACAGAGTGCTTCTGCAGACCAATTACCCACACATCATTAGGTCCTAGCCATTTCTTTTTTGACCTGGAAGTCCTGTCTCTATTCCCAGGTGAGTTTACATTGGGAAATAAGTTTCCAGCCTCACTAAGAGATAAGATGCTTCTCTGGCATTTTGGTGCATCTTCATACTATGAGTATCAAAGCGTTATTTTTTTAGACATTATTATCATTCCTTCAGCAGTTTCAATGATTCTTACCAGGTATTGCTCTAAGAGTAAAGAAAACAAATCTGGCAAAGTTAAGGGGCAAGGTGAAGGGGTTGGAATTGCTGTTTTAGATGGGATAGCCAGGCCTCTTGAGCAGGTGCTATTGAGCTGAGTCAAGGAGAATCCATGCACCTATCAAATGGCAGAAACAGCAAATTTAAGGCTATGAGGTGAGATCATGAATGCCTTATTTGAGGGATAGCGAGGACAGTGTGTTGGAATTGGAATTAAGCAAGACAAAAAGTGTGGGAGATGAGATCTGAGCCAGGTCTTAGAGTCAGGTCATAGAACTTTTACAGATGATGGAAAGGAGCATGGATTCTATTTTAAGTGGAGTAGACAGCTTGAAACAGTCTTCTGCAAATGAACATTGAGCATTTCCATTGATCACAATTATAAAAACACTGAAGTGAACATCCTTTTTTATAAACCTTTGCACACTTGCTTATTTGTTCATTCATTCATTAAATAAATATTATTGAGTGCCTACTTTCTGCCAGCTGCTATGCTAGACACTGGGGATCCTGCTGTGGAGAGATCAGACATAGTCTTTCCTCACATGGAGCTTATAGTATATGGGATATATGATCTCTCTTATTTATCCTTAGGATATATTTTAATTATTTCTTGAGGAAATAGTCTTAAAAATGGAATCATTCTATCAAAAAGAATGCACATTTCAAATCATACACACATGAATTATATATTAAAAAATAAATATATATCTGCCCTCCAGAAAAGTTGTACCCATGCATATACTGACTACCAGTGGGTAAAAGTGACTATTTCCTCTCTCCCACAGAAGATGCCCCCAAAAGGATACACCAGCAAAAGAAAAGAAAAGTATATTTCTTCCTCTTTTCAGTTTGTGTTTTCCCAATTATTAAATTAGTTGAATATCTTCACATTTTGTATTTTCATTGTCTTTCTAAATTCAAAGTCGGTTCATTTGTTGCTAATTATCAACACACAGCCTAGATATTACTTACAAATGATGATAGTAACAACCTACAACCACAGAAACTAAGACTTAATAAGTGCATGCTTAGTGCTGGCATAGTGCTAAGCTCTTAAACACATCATTTCATCTAATCCTCACCAAACCTAGGGGGAAAAAACACTGTGGTTTTCATTTTGACCCATTAGACTTTAAGCTCTTAGAAGCAATGACCACATTGATTTTACTCACTATTATTTGCTTCTGAGTCTGGCCTAGGAACTGGCCTAGCTAAATAGTCATATACATTTGCCACCTGTTTATACATGAAAAGTTGAAGCACAGTGATTTTAAAACCAGGCTAGGTAATATTTCTGGGATATAGGCTATACTATATCACAGAGTTAGGTAAAAGAAAAGCTGTTTGTTTTAAATTGTATTATTTTCTCAAAATGTTTCAAAATGAAAATGGCATAAAAGGGTACACTGTGCAAAGTATCTTCCAACCCCATCTTTCTGTCTTCTCAACACTTGGCTTCCCTCATCAGGTGATCAGTGATACCAGTTTCTCATATGTCTTTGCAGTAATGGTTTATATAATAAAGAAATAGATGGCATATGTGTATATGTTATGTCATTTTTTATGCATTTAAATAATATGAATGGTAGAAAATTATATTATTCTGCATCTTGTTTTTTTGTTGTTGTTGGGAAAACAGTATAATATACTTCTTTTAAAAGCAAAGACTAGAGCTAGACTGCCTGTCTTCAAAATTTTGCTGTGCTCAAACAGTAGCTGAGTGATCTCAGACAAGTTTATTAGCCTCTCTGTTGTGGGAAATGAGATAGTTTGTATCTTGTAGGGTTGTTGTGTGTAAATCACCATGCACATAAAACAGCAAGTAATGCATAAAACATATGTATTACAAGAATAATTACATAAAGCACATGGTAATCATACAATGTTGCTAGCTCTTGTTACTGTTATTATCATTATTTTTGGATCTTTTTTTTTAAATTAATTTATTTTCAGAAAAACAGTATTCATTATTTTTTCACCACACCCAGTGCTCCATGCAATCCATGCCCTCTATAATACCCACCACCTGGTACCCCGACCTCCCACCCCCTATTTTTGGATCTTGTAGAGCATTCCCATTTTAGTACATGAAGAGGTCCCTCATTTTTATCCCTTCACAACATTGCAGTGTATGGCAGTTCTTAATATTAACCGTACCTTATTTAGGATCCCTCCCCTACCCCAATATTTTGGTGCTACAAGGAATGCTATAATGAAAAACTTTTCATGTTTGATCACCCTAGATTATATCAAGCATATCTGCAGCATGAATTCCTCAGAGTGGAGTTTCTGGGTCACATGGTGTGTTCATTTATATCTTTTTTTTTTTTTTAAGTTATTGCCAAACTTCTCTCCATAGAAGTTGTACTAAGTTATGCTCTCACCAGCAGTGTGTGCAAGTGGTGTTCACATAAAATAAATAACCTCCTTGAGAGGTATTGTTTAAATCTGCATTTCTCTGATTAGGAATGACTTTGAGCATAGGTTCATGTTTAGGAGCCATTTGTATTTCTTTTTTTCTGTGAATTCTCTGTGAATCCATTTTCCCTATTTGTTTCTTTTTTCCCTGTTTTTAAATAATTAAGACAGACATTAACATATTTTTTATCTCAGGGATAGAGGTCTACGAATCATCAGTCTTACACAACACCCAGCACCCACCATAGCACATACCTTTCCCAGTGTCCATCACCCAGCCACCCTATCCTGACCACCCCCACCCCCACTCCAGGAGCCCTCAGTTTGTTTCCTGAGATTAAGAGTCTCCTGTGGTTTATCTCCTTCTCTGGGTTCATCTTGTTTCATTTTTTTCAGCAGGCGTGTTAGGATAACCAAGGCTCCAGACTCAAGCTTTTGCTTCCTTATTTGTTTCTATTGGGTTGTTGGCATAAACACATATTTACTATGTGTTTTTGTAAGTCCCTTGCATTTTGAAGAAGTATGTGTTACAAGTATTTTCCCCAGTTAGTATTTTTTTTTTTCTTTTGGCTTTATTTGTGGAAGTTTTTGGCATACACACATTTTTTTATTTTATATAATTGAATATTTTATCTTTTCTTTTATGAGTTCGATATTTTATCTTCTAAGGGAAAGTTTAAATGAGTTGTAGTTAAAGGCTATAGTTTTGTAAGATTGCGATTTGAGTTTATAATTATGTCTGGCTTTCTCTCTTCCTTATTTGAATTTAAGTTGTTTGAGGGCAGAATTTGTGTGAATTAACTCATATAAGTTGCTTTATATGAATTAATCCACTTAATCTCCATAACATCCCAAAGAAGTCAATAAAACTGTTATTCCCATTTTACAGGGGGGCACCCTGAACTCAGAGAAGTTGAGTTATCTGCTTAATATTACACAGCTAGCAAGTTAAATTGTTGGGATTCCAGCTCATGTGCTCACCTGCATAGGAGGCATAGTCAATAAAATTTAATGGATTTTTCTATGGAACAGACTCAGTTGTCAAAATTCGTGACCAAAGGACACAAAGTCTTACCCTAATCATCTTTATTTAGACCTGAACTCCACCCCAACAGAGATGAACCATTCTGGGACAACTTTGCAAAAAATATATATATTTTTTCAAAATCAGATGTAAAGAAGTCTAAAGCTGAGCTTATTCAGCAATGTTTCTCTTTCTCTTTCTGATACAGTAATGTAAAAAAAAAAAAAAAAAAAAAGGCATGTCTCCCCTTCCCTTTGCTGTACCAAGAGAATATTGCAGGCCAAGCCTTCTAAACTTATGTGTAGAACTGAGCTTAGGCTGTACGTTAAGCAGAGACCTAAGGATCACCTACAACCATGCAGCAGTGGGCATGAGTAACACCAAGAAGCATGAGACACTGTGGGTCTCTAAGGTCTAGTGTGCTACCCTCATTTAGAATTGCAAAAGAATGCCTGCTGGGTGCTGCACTTGATGGGCAGGAACATCTGTGCAGACAGAACACTAAAAGGAATCTTCAGAGAAGCAACATGTTGGCACTGTCCTCTTAAACTGGGTTTCTGGTTAGCAAATTGGTCAGTTGGGCAATGTTGTTCCAACCAAATAGTCACATGAAACGAAACGAAAAATACTACCTTTGTACATTTTGACACAATAAATGTATCTTGGAAGTTCATCTTTTTGGCAGCCTGTGTGTTTCTAACCAAAAGAAGATCACGAATCATTTCATTCAGTGTTTGCTATGTTTATCATTTTTTCACCCCAGAAACTTTTTTCATTGTTTTTAAGTGCGTAATTCCAACTTAAGCACTAAAATAAGATCATTCTGCCTGCTTCTGACTCTGGACTTGATTTTTCTGTGTGTAAGAATCTACTTTACTAAGTACTGCACCGCTGATGAAAATACAGGAAATTAACCCAGATTTATTCAACATATATTTAGTGTGGACCTGTCATTTGTGAAAAAGTCTGAAGACTTGAACTGCAGCACTCAGAGAGTGTTGGCAAGCATCACACAGAACTTTTGTAACTTACTTGGATTGTGAGATGTTCATTAGGAAGAACTAGAAGAGGTACCAAAGAAAAAGAGATAGAAACTAGATTCATGTCTTGTGTAATCATGCTGTAGACCTAAAATGTGGAGTTGGATTGAAGATTGATCTTTCACATAGAAATTCATTTCTATTACTCTAAAGGTTTTTGATGAGTCAACTAGTGATATACTTTTAAAGACAACTTTATTGAGAAATAAAGAAACTTTATTGAGAAATAGTGTGCATACATACAATTCAGTCATTTAAAGTATACCATTCATTGATTTTTAATATATTCACAGATATGTGGAATCATCATTACAGTCAATTTTAGAACATTTTAATCACTTTCAGAAGTAACCTGATACACTTTAACTATCAGTCCCCACACTTGGGCTCCCTCCTTTCTCCTATCCCTGGGCAACCATTAACCTGTTTTCTGTTTGTGTAACTTTCCCTGTTATGGACATTTCATATGAATGGAATCATGTAATATGTGATTTCTTGCAACTAGCTTCTTTCATTTAGCATAGTGTTTTCTAAGTTCATCTGTATTGAAGCATATGTTGATTCTTCATATGGCCAAATAATATTCCATTGTATGGATATAACATATTTGTTTATCCTTCTGTCACTTGATGGACATTTGGGATGTTTCCACCTTTGGGCTAGTATAAATAATGTTACCATAAACAATTTTGTATATTTTTCTGTGTAAAAAGTTTCTGTGTAAACATATGTCTTAATTTTTCTTTTGATATATATCTAAGAGTAGAATTTCTTTGTCATAAGGTAACTTCATGTTCAGTCTTTTGAGGAAACGCCAGAGTGGTTTTCCAAAGGAGCTTATACACTTTACATTTCCATCTGTGGTATGTGAGGGTTCTGACTTGTCCACAGTCTCCCTGATAGTTGTTATTATCTGGCTTTTTGATTCTAGCCAACCTAGTGACTGTGAAGTGGTATGTCAGGTATGCATTGTCATTTTGATTTACTCTTCCCTGATGGCTAATGATTTTGAGGGCCATTTTATGTGCTTATTGGCTATTTGTATATCCTTCTTGAAGAAATGTCTGTTCATATTCTTTGTCCATTTTGTAATTGGGTTGTCTTTTTATTATTGAGGTAGAAAAAGTCTTTATATATTTTGGATATAAGTCTCTTATCAGATATACAACTTTGAAATATTTTCTCCCATTCTGTTGGTTTTCCTCTCACTTTCTTGATGGTGCTTTTTGAAGAACAGAAGTTGGAAATTTTGATGAAGTCCAATTCTCTCCCTTTTTCCTTTTTTTTTTTTTTTTTTTCTGCTTATGCCTTTAAAGTCATGTCTAAGAATCCTTTGCCAAATCCAAGGACATAAAGGTTTACCCCTAAATTTTCTTCTAAGATTTTATAATTTTATTTTAAGTCTTTGATCCATTTTGAGTTAATTATTTTATATAGTCTAAGGTACAGGTCCAAATTAATTCTGCATGTGGTCTTCCAGTTGTCCCAGAAGCACTTTTTGAAAAGACACTGTCCTCTTAAACTGGGTTTCCGGTTAACAAATTGATCAGTTGGACTATGTCATTCCAATCAAATATTCACATGAAACAAAACTAAAACACTACTTTTGTACATTTTGTAAAAGTGCCAGCGTTGCAAGATCCTGCAACCTTTATCAAAAAACAGTTAAACCATAGATACGTGTATTTATTTCTGGACTTCCAGTTCTATCCATTGACTTATATGTACTACAGTGTCTTGATTACTGTTGTTTTGTAGTTCAGTTTTAAAAATCAGGAGGTATGAGTCCTCCTGTTTTGTTCTTTTTCAAGATTGTTTTGGCTACTTTTATTTTAATTTTATTTTGAGAGAGAGAGAGAGCATGAGTGTGGGGGTGGGAGGCTCAGAGAGAGAGAGAATCCAAGTAGGTTCTGTGCTCAATATGGAGTTCTCTGCAGGGCTCACTCTCATGACCCTAAGATCATGGAATCAAGAATGGGGAATTTAACTGACTGAGCCACCCAGGTGCCCCGAGATGAATTTTAAAATTAGCTTTAACTTCTACAAAGAGATTGGATGAGATTCTGATATGGATTGTGTTGAATCTGCCTTATCAATTTGAGAAATATTATCATTTTAACAATATTAAACCTTCTTATTCATGGACATGGGCTCTTTTTGTGATGTACTTAAAAAAGTATTCATCCATTCAGCTCATATTTACTGAGCAACTAGAGTGTGCTATGTACGTGGGATAGAGCATGTCAGTCAGGCCTTCTTCTATGCAGGGTCTTTCCTCTAAATGCCTGAGAATCTGCCTGACCTCCTTCAGATCTTCCCTCAAACTCACCCTCTCAGTGGGGCCCTCTCTGGTCACATACCCCATCCATTAGCTGGACTTGCTCTCTCTTTGCCCTACATTATTTTACTTCTTAACAATTATCATTATTTATTATAAATTTTTATTTTTTTTTAATTTTTCTAAGTCCTAAGAAGATGACAATGGGTAGAAATCCTTGACTTCACAGAGCTTACACTTTAGCAGGAAATACAGATGAGAGAAAAGAAAAATATGTCAAATGTATGGAACGAGAGTAATAAATAGTCTGTGAAAACTAAAGTTGAGAAAAGGAAGGACTTGGGGTTGTAGTGAAAGACCCGCGGATCCCCTTACCCAAGAATTCAACACTGCCACAGGATGCAAACAGCAAGAGGTTCTTTATTGTAGCGCGGGCGCCTGCGGGTGGTCAGCAGCTCCTGCTAGCTGAGCACACCAGGCTGGGGTGGTGCAGGATTTTTATAGACAGGTACAAACAAGTTTCGGATGGGGCGGAGCTGATTGGCTGACAATTTGAACATTTGAAAAAGGCATACTTGGTGTTTGCGGATTGGCTTTGGAGGACCCGCGTGTGCGAAGAAAAAGGCGGGAAGGGGGAGTGAGGAGGGGGCGTTGGACCTTATTACTCGGCAGAGAAGCATCCTGCCTACGTGACTATGCGGCCCCCTGCCTACGTGACCATTCCTCGGCTATTAGCAGAAGGTATCTTGTTCAAACAGGAGACAAGTGTCACACCCTAAAAGCCAACCGGTTACAGAAAGGCAAAAGAGCAGTTAATTAGTTAACAACTGGGGGAAGGGTCTTTCAGTAGTTTTAGACAAGATGGCCAAAGGCCAAGGGCTAGCTAGCCAGGAGTTAGGCAGTGAACCAGGGAAAGAGCACTCAAGGCCGAATCAACTGTGTGTGCAAAGGCCTGGAGGCGGGAGCAGACATGGACACTTGGAGGAACAATCAGGCAACCAAGGGGGGCTGCAGTGCAGGGAGACTAAACTAGGGAAGTAGTAAGAGACTTTGTAATGGACTTCAGTGTTCAAGAAGATTAGGGAAGATGTCTAAGGGGACCTGGTCTCTATGAAGGTTTGTGCTCCCAAGAATGCCTGATGAGAATGAAGGCAGAGAAAGTGTAAGTGAGCTAGTAACATTGTCAAATCTCCAGCTTCAAGCTACATGCTGTCAACTATCTGGGTATGTTAATGAGCTGCATAATTGCTTCAGTTATCAACTGTGTATACACAGATACTCATCGGCCTTCTAAATTAATGGTAAAGACTATCTTAGCAATGATGCCTGGGTGGCTCAGTCAGTTAAGCCTCTGGCTTCAGCTCAAGTCATGATCCCGGGGTCCTAGGATGGAGCCCCGCATCAAGGAGTATGCTTCTCCCTCTGCCTACAGCTCCCCTTGCTTGTGTGCTCTTTCTCTCTGACCAATGGATAAATAAAATCTTTAAAAATAAAAATGGAAAAAAAAAAAAGGGAAGAAAAAAAAAAGGAGTATCTTAGCATGCTAGTTTTCTCCCTTCTTGTTTTGGCCTGAAAGAACTTTACTTGGTTCATGTCTCAAGCTTGCTCTAAGACCCACCATTGCTGTGTTTGGTGGGGAACACTTTAGATATCTCTGGACTATCATATTATAATTTAATGCTAGTGATTTATATCACTGTGTTGTGCCTGGGGACCTCATTGAAAGAGGCACATTGTGAATATAGTAAGTCAATTAATTAAGAAAGAAACAGTAAACCAAACCAAGTGCATTTTTGATTGGTGAGAATCTCTAATTACCCTGAAGTTCCTCTGATCTGGTGATAAAAGGGTGCTGCTTTGAGTAATTCCATGGCACTTCCACCAGTTCAGATGTCCCCAGGACAGGAACAATCAATTCAAGTCGTTTATAAACAATGGAGAATGGCAGGGCCAGTGGCTAAACTGGAGACTATGAGCCTCACCCACAGGCAATCAAATTCTGATTTTTCAAAAAAAATGCTGCACTGGCTAAACAAAAGATGTCTGTCAGCTTTTGAATGCTACACAAGGCTGGCAGTCTGCTAAAATCATTATGTGAATTAGAATAATTAACTCATAATAAATTATATGAGGTGGGTGCTCCTATCATCCTCATTTTCCTGCTGAGAAAACTAAGGCTCAGCAAAGAAGGAAATTACTACTAAGAAGCAGAGTCAGAATGCAGAATATTAAATATTCTGGTTTCAGAATCTGTGATTGTAATCACAGTAATAGGAAAAACTTATGTGTAGATAAGTAACCAGCAATTAAGTCCACTATGGATTACGAAATACGTAATATTTGGAAACATCTAAAGGAGCGTTATCCTGTAGATATAATTGCAAGCCACATATGTAATTTTAAATTTCCTTGTAACCCCATTTAAAAGTGTAAAAAGAAAGAGATTAAATTATTTTCAAATAACATGTTTTATTGAATTAAGTACATCTAAAGTATCATTATAACATATAACCAATGTGAATAAGTATTAATGAAATAATTTTCTTTCTGTGTCTTGGGAATTGGGTGCCTATTTTACATTTAAATCACATCACAATAAGGAGTAGCCATGTTTTGGGGGCGCCTGGATGGCTCAGTAGGTTAGGCATCTGACTCTTGGTTTCGGCTCAGGTCATGGTCTCAGGGTCCTGAGATCGAGCCCTGCTTCGGACTCCATGGTCAATGCAGAGTCAGCTTGAAGCTCCCTCTCCCTCTACCCCCTCCCTGCTCACTCTCTCTCTCTCTCTCAAATAAATAAATAAATCTTTTAAAAGAATTTAAAGAGTAGCCATATTTCAAGTGTTCAGTAGCCACATTTGGATTATGGCTACCATATTGGAGGGTAAAGATTCAGATGATTGGCTGAATTTTTCACTGGTAATTTTTCCTTGGTATCATTAGAGCTGTAATTTAATTAGGCTTCATTTCCTTGTAGGTAAAGCAGGAACTCCACCAATATAATAATTACAGAGGAGGAGTTGCCAGCAGGTGCTTTTCTTCTGCTCTCATTAAGAAGTTTGTATGAACTTCTCAGCACAAAGAGTTTGAGATCCTGCAAATTTATGGCCCAAGTTATATGGGGTTTACACATATGTACTGATGTTACCTAAAATATCCCTTCTTATAACGTTTTCTTTATGAACAGGTTTGGTGGATGGAATATTTATATGCTTTTGCTATGAACATAAGTATTATAAAGGAACTATGCTTTGTGCTGCTAACTTAACTGGGTTTGGAAAGCAAAGTGGAAAAACTATAACTTTATGATAAACGTTACCACCTCCCTTTAATGCATTAATATATTTTATAGTTAAAATAGAATGGAACATTGAGGCGCTTGTGCAGAATATATAAAAGCACAGAGGCAGTGAAGGAGACCAAAAATTACATTTGAGCTTATTAATATATGAAAAAAACAAAATATTTTCAGACAGCTGCATCACCAACTCAGGTGAAAAATATTCTAACATGTCAGCAAACTCCACTCCATAATCTGCCAGGATGAAATTAAACAAAACAATCTCCCCAAATTATTAAATTCTAAGTCTGTAGGGGAATGCCCTATATTATACCTCAATTTACTAAACTATAGGCACAACCATGTAGCCACATGTCTCTTTACTTCTGTGCTGTATAATTGTATACAGATGTACTCAGTGTTATGCAATAGACTTACTCCTTAAAAAGTGGAGTGCAAATTCAATATTAAAAATCCTTTAAAGGCACTGAGGGAGCTTGCTATTTAAAAGGTTCTTTTGTAATAAGATTAATCACCCCCTAATTCCTCTCTTTGGCAAGGTAAAGTTTTAATATAGGATTTTTGTAGTTTTTTTTTTTTTAAATAATGTTTCAGAAGTATGGAGAAGAGAAAGAGAGAAAAAAAAACAACCTGTTACTACATATACATGTATACAGGTGAGGATGTCACCTTTGCACTGAATTCCATATTATTAACACTGCTCCATCTTATCAACACAAAGATGTCACTCATCCAATTTTTTCTGGTCTACTGGATATCCTTATAAGCATACAAGCACATTAAGTTTGAGAAGTTCTTTATAGATCTTGGATATCAGCCCTTAGTCTGTAGTGTCATATGTAAATATCTTCTCCCATTCTGTGGTCCATATACACAATGGAATATTACTCAGCCATCAGAAAAGATGAATACCCAGCTTTTGTATCAATATGGATGTGACTGAGATTATGCTGAGTGAAGTAAGTCAAGAAGAGAGAGTCAATTATCATATGGTTTCACTTACTTGTGGAACATAAGGAATAGCATGGAGGACATTAGGGGAAAGAAAGGAAAAATGAAGGGGGGAAATTGGAGGGCAAGACGAACCATGAGAGTCTGTGGACTCTGAGGGTATTAGAGGGGAGGGGGGTGAGAGGCTGGGTGAAGCCCAGTGATGGGTATTAAGGAGGGTATTAAGGAGGTGTATGGATTACGTGGAGCACTGGATGTTATACGCAAACAATGAATCATGGAACACTACATCAAAAACTAATGATGAACTGTATGGAGACTAACATAACATAATAAAAAAATAAAAATTAAAAAAAAATAACTAAAAAGCAAACAAAAAACAGAAACAAGCATACTAAGTTTTCCCATCTTTCCCTCTTTCTCCCCCTGGATGGCAAAATGCCTGGAAAGGGTTATCTATGTGGCATCTCAATAGTTTTCTTTACTTGCAGCTAGTGAGTTCTGTACTTTGTAAGTTTGGGGAAAAAAACTTCTAAGATTATTGTCAGGAGTTTTCTATAAAAAGAACAGGAACAAAATGATCACAAGTATTGCCCATAGTAAGGAAACAGGCATATACATGCATTCAGAAATTCATCTCCCCTACCACAAATAACTTATTCATGACTGTATTATTTTGCTAGGGCCTGCCATAACACAGTACCACAAACTGGATGCTTTAAAAACAGAAATTTACTCCCCCTCGTTCTGGAGGCCAGAAGTCCAAAGTCATGGTGTTGGCAGAGCCACGTTCCCCTCAGGGTGGTAGGAAAGGATCTGTACCACACCTTTCTCCTCAGATGTTTCTTGTCTTGTGAGGGCTGTCCTTCCCCTGCTGTCCCTTCATTCGTCTGTATCCAAATTTCCCCTTTTCATAAGGACACCAATCATACTGAATTCAGGCTAACCCTAATAAGCTCATTTTAATTTGATTATCTTGTAAAGAAACTATTTCCAAGTAAGATCTCCTTTTGAGGTACTGGAGGTTAGGACTTCAATATATCTTTTTTGTGTGTGTGGTGGGAGCTGGTGGGGAGGAGTACAGAATTCAACTAAATAACAGCTAAAGTCAGAAATTTAGTTTTCCTTTCACCCACCTATAGGGATATGATCTTAAATGTGTTGGAGAAATTTGTGCTATTCTTCACAAGAGAGTCTGCAAACCATGTGGATGCTACCTGGATAAAATGTTTATTTATCAACTCCTTTGAGATTGATCTGACTGTCCCTTAAAAATGCAGGGATTCTGTAGAATATATTTATTCATCTGTCCATCCATCCACCCATCCATCCCATCACCTCCCTCCCTTTCTATCTCCCTCCAAATCCATTGTTACTTTTACAAAAATTACTGTGTACTTCCTGTGAATTTAGTATTTTGCAAAGCACTTGGGGGCGGAGACACACAATGGCAAACTTCAGTAGTCTTTGCTTTTAGGGAAGTATAATATAGATGATAAGACAAAGCATAAGTTGTAAATACAAAGTGAGCTGAACTGACAGAGATGCCATCTGTCATTTTGTAGGGTAAGTCATTCATTGCTGAGTATTCTGAGGGGGCTATCACTGAATCAAGATGATAGCAAAGTTCTTCAGAAAGGTATGGTCAGGATTGGCTCAGTATCAGCTTTCTTAGGTTATTGAATTCTGCTTATAATGATCTTTTTTAAAATTTTTTGTAATTATATTTTAAAGATTTTATTTATTTGTTTGACAGACAAGTAGGCAGAGAGACAGGCAGAAAGAGAGAAGGAGGAAGGCTCCCCGCTGAGCAGAGATCCCGGATGTGGGGCTCAATCCCAGGACTCTGGGATCATGACCTGAGTCAAAGGCAGAGGCTTTAACCCATTGAGCCACCCAGGCGTGCCCCCCCCTTTTTTAATTGACATCCTAGCTTTGAAACCATTGCTGTAGCTTGATCAGGCCTCATAATATTCTGAAACTTCACATTTCCTCTGTTCCGCTGTGGATGATGGTGGGGCAATCACAGTGCCATGTCTAGGCTCACCCCAGCCTAAGTTCTGAGGCCAGTTCTCCTGCGAGCTGCGCCAAGCCACTCAAGGTCGAGATTGGCTCTGATTGTCTGTGACATTTTCATCAACCAGCTTGTTGCTTCCTACTTACAGCAACTCTTGCAGGAAATAGAGAAAACCTAGAAAGTGTAGGATCAGCCTCTTCTACCTGTTTCTGGGACCCCAGTTGTCTGTGCACATATGGGGAGATCTACTGTTTCACCCACCTTGGAGAGCTACCCACCATCCTTTTAGTCAGTGTATTTCCCGCTTCGGTGACCAGAGTTGGTTTCTGTACCTCACCAGTACACTCTCGCCAGTACACTCTACCACCACATCTCAGGCTTGAGAAAGTTTCAAGCCCCTCACAACTGCTGACACGGTTTGTTGCCTCCTCCACATTGCTGGAAGGACTGCCCAGATAATTGCCCCATCCCCTGAAAGCTGCTGATGTTTTTCTGTTGATGCCTGGCTGGATCTCTGATACCCTACACTCCCATCCTGGTCTACCATTCATCGTTTCTGTTAAGATATGTTTACAGTATCGTTAAAATAGTATTCTGGACTCTCCTCCTAGGTGCATCTCCTCCCAGTTCTGTCCGGCCCAACACTATCATTGTCTTCTGCCTTTGCGTCATCATTACCTTCTGCCAGTTAATGTTACCTTTCATATCTCCTCTTTCACTCTTGTGACCCCCGTTGGCTAACCCCATCTGCTAATTGCAGTACCCTTAACTGTATCTTCATCCTCTCAATCCTAACCCAACACTAGGCCTCAGAATCGTCTGGAAGAAATCCAGCCTCGTCTACTTAACCTGAAATTTTGGCAATGGAGCCCAGTGGAGGGACCATATATATATATATATTTTTTTTTCATTTTATTTTATTTCATTTAGGGCCATATGTTTTTATGACTCCTCAAATCAGTTTGTTCATAGCCTTTAGAAGATACCACCTCAAATCCTCGTTCTTTTTCAATAGGTTCACCCTCTTGTTTTTGTTTAGAGTTCTAAATACTAAGCCTTGATTGCCAACATCCAGGACCATTCCAGAGCCAAGAGATTTGGATCTTTATTCCCTCCAAAGAAGAAATGGATTGTGTTCTGCTTTTTGATACCACTGACAAGTTCAGATCCTCTTAGGGTAGAGCCAAATAGAATAACCAGGGGTGTATGGGTTTTTATAGGTTCAGGAATGACCTCTGTCTCTGTATTAGAAACCTATCCTTAGTTTTAGACACACAAACCAAATTGTTTTTATGTATCAGATTCTTACTACTCTTTCATATCATAATCCTTCGTGGCAATACCAACATGTAATATTATGTCCATTTTATAATTATTTACTATACATTTATCTTTTTCATTATAGATTGATGAAAATAGGGTTAGTTTGTTCTGTTTAGTTTTGTTTTTGTATAATGCACGGAACAGTGCCTGGTGTATAGTATCATTCAATAAGTGAATATATGCATATCTCCACCTAGATCTTTCTTAGACACCTCCAATATAACATATCTAAAAATGAATTTATTATCTTTTCCCCAAACTTATCATCTGTGTAGGTTGTCTTTTTATTTAAATAGACTTTCTATTTAAGAATAGGTTTTTTTTTTTTAAGATTTTATTTATTTATTTGACAGACAGAGATCACAAGTAGGCAGAGAGGCAGGCAGAGAGAGAGAGGGAAGCAGGTTTCCTGCTGAGCAGGAAGCCCGATGTGGGGCTCAATCCCAGGACTCTGGGATCATGACCTGAGTTGAAGGCTTAACCCACTGAGCCACCCAGGCACCCCTCTATTTAAGAATAGTTTTAGGTGGGGCACCTGGGTGGCTTAGTGGGTTAAAGCCTCTGTCTTCAGCTCAGGTCATGATCCCAGGGTCCTGGGATCGAGCCCCGCATTGGGCTCTCTGCTCAGCGGGAAGCCTGCTTCCCTCTCTGTCTCTGCCTGCCTCTCTGCCTACTTGTGATCTCTGTCTGTCAAATAAATAAATAAATAATCTTTAAAAAAAAAACCTGAAAAAGAATATTTTTAGGCTTATAGAGCCATTGATCTATTTACCATCACTACAGTTTTGCCTCTTCCAGAATGTCATATAAATAAAATTATACAGAATGTAGTTTTTCAGGCTGGCTTCTTGCACTCTGTGGTAGACATCCATGTTGTTACATGGCTTATTAGTTCATTCCTTTTTGTCATTAAATACCGCATTGTGTGGACCTACCAGTTGAAAGGTGGCTTGGTTGCTTCCAGATTGCGGTGATTATGAATGAACTGCTCTAAATATTCATGTGTATGTTTTGTAGAAACCCAAGTTTTCAAGCCAGTTGGAATAAAAATCTGAGTGCAGTTGCTTCCTAGGACTGGTTAGCCCCCGAAGAAATTGCCAGACTTTTTGTTGTCCAAAGTGACTACCATTTCATGTTCTACCAGTGGTGGGTGAGAATTTCTGGTGCTCCTCATTCTCTCCAGCAACTGGTATGGTCATTTTTCAAAATTTTAGTCATTCTCATATATATGCAGTGGTGTCTCTATTGTTGTGATCTTCATTTCCCCAGTAGCAAATGATTTTGAGTGTTGGTTTGTCTTTTTGAATGTTCAACACCCATGTCCTACACGTCCCCACTCTTTCCCACCACTGTCCCCCACTGTATCTTATGTAGCTCTCTATGTTCAGTTCCTAAAGATGGCCTGATGCAGAGCAGACATCCACTGAATGTGTGTGCTTTGACTGTCTTGAAATCAGCAGTACAGACTGACAGATGCGTTCTTCAGAATGGAAGTAATGCCAGGGACTCCTGGGTAGCTCAGTCGGTTAAATGTCTGGCTCTTGATTTCAACTCAGGTCATGATCTCAGGGTGGTGAGATGGAGCTCTGCGTTGGGCTCTGGGCTCAGTGGGGAGTTTTCTTGAGACTTTCCCTCTCTGTCTCTGCCCCTCCCTCTGTTTTCATGCATGTTCTCTTTCTTTCATAAATGAATGAATCTTTAAAAGAATGGAAGTAGTGTCATATTTTGCCTGTTTAAGACTTCATTAAAACAGTAGTGGTGGTATCCTGGCATGCATGCAGATATAAACTACGATAAGCCAAAAATAAATTTAAACTTCATTCATTAATTTATTCCCTACTCTTTGCCAAACACTGTAGACCCGATGCTCCCACTTCAATCTCTTACCCTAGGGGTTAAAATTCGAGCTGCAGAATGTTTGCTTACTTACTTCATCTAGCATGAGACTATCTGTATTTTCAAAAGTGACATGAGAATAAAACTCATCTCTTTCTTCATTAACAGACTCTACACTGGGTCTCAGTGGAATACTGTTTATTGCTATCCCCAACATTAATGATAATCTCTGTGAAGATTGTATTCTGTTCTAGAATGTGAGTCCTTAAGAGCTGGATAGTGAGTCTTCAGGAAGAAACAAAAGGGCAGGAAAAAAATTTCATCTAAAAAGCACACACTTCATAAACTATGCCAGGTATCCATGCGCATGCTCACAAACCCAGTGATTTGCTCTGTGAAAAGTCACATGTGGACTCATATGCCTTCATATAGTTGACTACCGCATTACATAGGAGGAAACACGCAGAGAAATATACACACACAGCCTCTCAGTGCTCTTCTCTTTCAAAATCCCCCAAAGGCTACCAGACCTGAGTTGGCCAATGTCAAACAACCTTGGAGGAGGGAAGAGGTACAGAGCATATGAGGGCATCTTAACTGTCAAGCAGATTACACATATGAAGCACAGAGACCCTTGTGAACAGTGTCCAAGGATTTTAGGATTCCCGTCTTAGAGGACACACTGGGAGCCAAGTAGTGGACGCTCAGTGTCCCAATGTAGTGAAGCTTTGGCTCTCGGTTCATGTCTACAGTTACCACCCTTACAATTATACCATGTCTTAAGATTTTATCCCTTTAAGAGAAAAATTACCATGAGCTATTTGTCCTTTTCTGGAATGAGATGCTTCTGAGAGAAGATATCCAAGGACTGAAAGGTGTCCGTGAGCCCATCAGATGACTGAAGTTTGAGAGGGAGGAGGCGCAGGGAAGGGAGAAAAGTGGGAGAACGTAAAGGATCCCATTTAAGATGTAGCTTCACATCTCCAACGCAGCCATCATGTTTCACATCACTATATTTAAGATGGTTCCCTATGAGTAACTTAGTATTTCTTTTATTTGTTGATAATCATGACAATGCAAACCCCAATAATTTATTCTTTTTATTTAAACTCCTACTGGATCCAGAAACTCTTCTATCTGTTGGTTGCCCTAGCTCTTATAAATCATCCTGAGGTGGCAAAAGCAAGTTGTGGTCTCATGAAAAAAGTCCTAAATGAATGGAATGGATTCTGGCACATTTTCTTTCGACTCACTGCCTTTTCAGTCCTCCTGGTTTTAAGCCCATGAGCTTTCTGTGTTGTTTTCCTGTCACACTGTACCATAAGTTCTCACTTGCGCATATCCTCATACACTCAACGCTTTCCTCCTTCTTCCCTTTGCTTACCTGTTCTTCTGCGTGGAATGCTGTCCCGCCCTGTTTTTGAATGTACTCATTTACCTTTTGGTTCTTACTGGACTAAGGCTCTTTTACCTCTAGGCAAGCTTAGCATTTAGTGGTAGTGAAATCAGGCATCGGTCCTTGCCAAGGCATGCTCCTCTTTTATGGCACTTAATCGTTTCTATTATTATTTTATACTTACTTGTGTCTCTTGCTTCTCCCTGCTCCCTTTAGACTGTGTACTGTGTATGATTTGTCTTTGCATCTTATCCCATATTCTGTGCTCCCTTAATGTTTGTTGGTTGGATATAGGAATGAATGAATGTATATACAAATGAATGTATGAATGTTTATCCTGTGCCTTCTCTGGATCCAGTTCTCCCTTTCTACTCTTTATAGGTGACCACAGAAGAAGAGAGAAGATTCTCCCTTTACTCATCACCCAGTTTGTCCAAGGTGGTTCATACACCACTGAGTGAACCCATTCAGTCACTTCTAAGCCAGGCTCCCGTATTTATTTTTACTTTTGGAAAATTATTGTACTCCTTCTCTTTCCCACAAATAGCTCCAGAAAACACAAAGACTGTCCTTGAGGACTTAATGAAGCAGGCATGTTAGGGAAGCCCATGTGTCCAGGAATTGCCACTGGCCTCTAGGCACTGTGGACAGCCTGTAAAACCTGAGGGTGGCCTCAAGCCAACAGTCAGAAGAAAAAATCAGAACCCTCGGGCCTACAAATGCAAGGAAATGAGTTCTGCCCATGTTGTGAGTGAGCTTGGATGTAGATTCGCCTTCAGTTGAGACTCCAGGTGAAAATGTGTCCTGACCAATGCCTCGATTACAGCCTTGAGAGACCCTAAGCACAAGATTCATCTCCGTCATACCTAAAATCTTGACTCACGAAAACAGGTAATGAGTGTGTGTTGTATTAAGCTGCCAGGTTTGGGGGTGGGGATTTTTCATGTAGTGAATGAAAATGAACCAAGTGGTTTTGGTCAACCACATGATATAATGATTGTTAGCTTCAGACTTTTGTTTCATGGTTAACAAGATCCTAAATGATACTTTTCCCCAAGAATTATATAGTATCCCATGGCAGGAAGAAGAGGATGGACTCTATCTTCTCATGTGTTTCTTTTTCAAGAAAAAAGTTTTCCAGACCTATGTCTCTCTAGCTGTCAGTAGCTCATAATCTCCCATTTTATGGGCCAGAATTTTGTCTTATATTCATTCCCAAGTGGACCACTGATAAAGGGAATGCTGACCTCATGATGATCAGCTTGGACTAATCCAAATTTATGTCCTGGGCCTACAGAAAGCCCAGCCCCTTCTGTTACATGTGGCCACCTAGGAGCTGAACAAAACTTGAGTTTTTCGTGGCAGGAAAAAAGGGGTAGAGAATGATGCTGGGTGGATAGTAACAATGTCAGCCTCAGAAAAAACAATGGGGCTTCAGTTTTCCCATTTGTAAAAGTAGGGATCTGGACTAGTTCAAGGTCTATGGGAAGATCCGACCATTGAGAGTTGTCTCCTGGAGTGTTGTGTTGAGAAGAATTTTGTGACTATGTCTGGGCCATGTGGGGATAGATTCCCAGGGTCTGTTGTGAATGGAAAAAGGTACCATTATGCACAATTCTGATTCTAATATTTAATGGCAACTGTGATGAAAGAATAAAATTTATTATTTCAGGACACTGATTACAGAATCATACTATATTCATAGCTGGAATTCTCCACTCAAAGGGTCAGCAGCATTTTAATTTCTTAGGGCTTTAGTTTTCTCAACTGTAAAATAAGGGTTAAAAGTAGTAAGTGAGGATTAAATGAGATAATACATGTAAAATTCTCAGCCTAGAGGTCAAATGTACTTGTGGTATGAGCACTGAGTACTTAACAAATCTTATCCACTATTTGTAGAGGCATAATGACCATGCTGACCATTTAAAAGAAAGATTTCTTCCACCAAGGTAAGATTTGGGGCAAATTAGTAAGAAACATTCCACTCAGGACAGTTTCACTGTTGATAATTCATTATTGTTAGGCTTAGTTTGCCTAAGACAGTCCCGGTTTTGCCTTATGTTTGGGTGTAATTATAATATTCTCTCTTTCACTTTCAAAAGCGTCCTCATTTGGATTAGGAACTGTATTGTACTGACTATTGTTCTTGCTAAGGTTTTGAGTCAGAAGAACTTTCCTAGGGATAATTCTCTTTTTAAAAGACATTTCCAGTTCTGGACTATTTCTGTGGGAATTCCATGGTCTGGTCATCAGGTAGAGATTGGTATATAGAATTTAGTGCTTTGTTTGATTATTTTCTTAGGTGAAATATTGTGACCAGGTAGAAAACATCACTGTTGCCTGTTTTAATCTTCACTAGTACTGGCAGTCTCACACTGAGACATTCATTCTTTGGCTCCCTGACCCCCCGCCTTTAAAATGCCAATACTCGGGGCACCTGGGTGGCTCAGGGGGTTGAGCCTCTGCCTTCAGCTCAGGTCATGATCCCAGGGTCCTGGAATCGCCCCACATTGCATCATGCTCTCTGCTCAGCAGGGAGCCTCCTTCCTCCTCTCTCTCTGCCTGCCTCTCTGCCTACTTGTGATCTCTCTCTGTCAAATAAATAAATAAAATCTTAAAAAAAAAATAAAATGCCAATACTCCTTGCCCAGAAGAAGCGTTTCTTTAGAATTAAAATTGAGTAGGATGGGACCTCATGTGACACCTCCTGAATCAAGAATGTTTCCCATTCTAAGATATTTATCATCTTTGCTCAATTATGAAACAGTATATATGGGGTATGAGCCATTGCTGGGAGTGAAGTCTTTCATGAAATTCAAGAAAATCCCATATCATCGATGCAGATGATATGGTATCAAATGGAAGTATATCAAAACAAATGTAAAGTATTATTGCAGGTGTAAATGCAAAGAAAGTGATTTTTCATCTTCCCACAAATAAGTAGGGCTGAAAATGGCCATATATTAACCTAGATAATATCTTACATTTCCTGAGAACTGACATCAACTCAGGTTTCTTTGATCACTGCGTATAAGAAAGGAAATAGGAAAGCCACATTTGGATAGGACACAAGCCTATATGGAAATTGTTTATTTTACACTAGAATACAGCGTAACCGCCAATGCAGTGAAGCAGGTAACTAATAGTTCTACCAGTTCACCTTTAGGTGACTGCCTTACACATTATATATGAACATAAGTTTCTGTCCTCCTCTCATTAATTACATTTAATCATAATTATATCATGATGCCTATAAACTTGAAATGTTATTGGATTCCAAACATGATTTAACAGCACATTTCATGCTCTTAATCAGCACACACTCTTAATCATCTCAATAAGAGAGATGTTAAATTCTACCCTGTTCTGAATTTCCTACTGTTTCTCAAAGAAAATGCCATCTCTTTGTCTCCAACTCTCCATGCACCTCAAAATTATTCATGGAGTAGAAGGCGGACATTGGGGGAAATCATGGGATGTATAATTTGCCATCAATTTTCCTTAACCCTTAATAGACTTTGCTTTCTCAGTCTTAATGTTGAGATGTAAAAACTTCTTCTGCTTCCTATCTTCTGCTATTAAAGTATTAAATTGAACATTTTTCCTTAAAAAGATATCTCAAACATAGAGTAATCCAGTGTTTTGAAAAATATTAGGCCTTCCTTTTCATGTAAATGCCAGAGGCAGTTTGGGCTCCAGTGCCTGCTACACCTTCTATGTATTTCCTGAGTATTTCTATATCATATTTCATATGATATATATCATATATCACATAGATATCATATATCATAAATATATATAGAAATACATAGGAAATATGTCATATATATGTATATATATAGTATGTCATATACATAGGAAATGTATGTCATATACATATAATATGTCAAATACATAGGAAATATGTCATATGTATTTCTGGAGTTTGATACTCTGTTACCAGCATGTAGCTCATTACCTTGCAGGCATGATTAAACTAGGGAATCACAGAAGCCATTGGTACAAAATACAGGCATATAAGCACAACAAAGGGAAATATTCTGTCAAAGCAGTGCCAAATTAATTTGCCCCTCCATCCTTAATCATGCATGATAGGTTTTATTGCTGCTTCTATAATCTTACTTTTATTAAGACTGCTATCAAACTCAGAATCCAAGGATTTTATTAGCACAGGTGCCTAGCAAATAAAAAACAAAACATATTTATTCATAGAAATTAAGAGTCATAGCTAATGAGTTAATTTTTATTTTTGCCATTAAAGTTAGTCTACATATGTAGGAAATTCTTACGGTGAATATCTTAATTTCTTTACAATGGAAATATTATTAGTTTTGGTATGTGTGTTCCTACTCCTTCTCTGCCCCACAATAATTCTTTAAAGAAAAATTCCCAAAAGCCCCATTGGCACAATTCCCTGAGAACCACCTGTGTGAAAAAAAAGGACCACACGTGGTACATGCACTTGAAATGACAATAATTAGAACATTAAAATGACTATGATCAAAGCCAAACAAAGCAGACACTAAAGCCAGAGAACAGTGCTTAATTTTTCCCTTTGTATTCAGAAACCCAGTAGCTAGCTGGGGAGAGAATCAGGCAAGTGAAGTGCTGTGAGGTGTCTCAGAAGAATTTGTCCCCACCAATGAGATCCTCCTCCACATTGTCCCCAAGTTACCCCAAATAAGGCAATGCAAGAACTATGTCCCTTGTGCAAAAGCAGCTTTAAGACAAGATCTCAGAGATCAAACCATGAAACACTTAAGGATAACACAAGTAAAAAGCTCAGAAAACATACAAATAGGATAGGATGGAACAAATGGAAAAATATACGCTTAGTCTTCAGTGGGAAGGCAAATATCTTAGAGAAGTTCTAATGTGTGTGTTCATGTAATTACAATTATAATCTCATCTTTGAGACAGTTGTAGAAAATGATATAAAGAAAGAATAAATCTGTGTCTGTAGTCAAGAATAGCGTGAAAAGCAGCAAAATGAGGGAAAACATGCTTTACGCAACATCACAGTGCACTCTGTGCACTAATTGTCACAGCAATTAGATAAATGTGACAACAGCACAACATTAGATGCATAAATCAGTAGAAGAGAATAAAAACACAGGAAAAAATACTACTCTTATATGAACATTTGCTCAATTTAAAAAAAACCTACAATCAATTGAAAGACAAAAGACAGGTTACTTAATAAATAGAGTTGACGCGAATGGCTACCGCACCGGATATCCAAAATTAATACACACATGAATTAAGAACTTTAACATGTTTAAAGTGAAATAATAAATATTTTAGAAGGGAATTATAGACCACATATCCAGTCTAGAGGAAAGGGAAAATTTTTTAACCAAGACCAGATTGATTTTAAATAGCACAATGGCAAACTACATTATGGCACATCCGTACCATGTGATTTTATGTAGCCATTAAAAAGAATGAACTAGAGTTTTACCAGTTGGCTTCAAGGAATTTTTATGAGTACATGGCAAGTAACAGAACAAGATGCAGACAGTAATATTATACCATACAGACAAAACACACAGACACACGGAAATATATATGTATATGTGTTGATAAGTGTTCATAAGGGCTTGGTGAAAAATGTTAAAAAGAAAGAAATTGCAGTTTTAACACAGGTACAGATACATAGTGGGGCCTGTAGTTGCAGAGATGGGAGTAGTATGGATGGGACATGAAGGAGCAGAGGAAAGGACAAAGCATCAGAAGTAGAGAGCCAGCGCAGGGAAAAAGAAAAAAAGCAACCAGCATTTGTTATATGATGCCATTTAGGAATGTATCTAACTAAATCGATATATTTATATTATATACATTTGTATCATTTATATTTAATATTTATATATTATATTTAAATATATAATATATAAAAAATAAATAAATAAATATATATACACACACACACATACATACATACATTGGAAAAAAGAATGTTTTTCATTTGGAAAGTAAAGTTTTCTAATCACTACTTCCAGTGATATTTCCTACCTTAGGTCAGTCCTATATTGGCTTTATGAAGCCCCCACTCCTAACTGTACAGCCTCACCACAGATTCTATATTTATCCTAATCTATGAGGCTTCCCATCATACCTCCAAAGGATGTCTTATGTACTAAGAGTTCTACTTGCAGCAGAAAGACTGCCCAAGATTATGCTAACCCAACTTTCAATGTGCTTATTAGAAATGTATGCATCATTTTTTCAACTAGCACATACTGAGTTCTGTCTTGTGCATCACACAGCTTTGTTCTAAATGCTCTGGGAACTACTAAGAAATGTCATTTGGGGCAACTATTCCAATCCGTCCCTTTTAATCCCATCCATGCCCATCTCTCTCTCTGGGAGTCCCATCTTAGTTAATGATTACTTACAATCTCACGTGGAAATGAAACAAAACACATACACCATTGTAACCAACATTTGAGTCAAAGAATAATATTAGATTCCTCAAAAAATTAAAAATAAAGTTCCCATATGATCTGGCAATTCCACTTCGGGTGATATATATCTGAAGGAAATGAAAACACCATGTCAAAGAGATATTTGCACTCCTGTGTTCATAGCATCATTATTTAAAATAGCCAAGACATGGAAGCAACCTAAGTGTCCTGGAAGGATGAACAGGTAAAGATTTGGCATATAAATGCAATGGAGTATTATTCAGCCATAAAAAAGAAGGAAATCCTGACATTTGGGACCACATGGATGGACCTCAAGGACATTGTATGAAGTGAAAGAAGTCAAATAGAGAAAGACAAAGACTGGATGAGCTCACTTAAATGTGGAGTATGAAAACAAAAACAAAAACAAAAACTCATAGGAAAAAGAGATCACATTTGTGGCTCTTAGAGGTGGGATGTGGGTAAACTGGATGAAGCTGGTCAAAGGTACAAACTTCCAGGTATAAGATACATAAGTACTGGGGATGTAATATGCAGCATGATGACGATAGCTAACAGTGCTGTCAATATATTTGAAAGCTGTTAAGAGAGTAAATCCTAAGAGTTCTCATTAGAAGGAAAAAAACACATTTTTTTGTGTGTCTGTATGAAATGACAGATGTTAACTAAACTCACTGTGCTTATCACTTGACAATACATATAGGTCAAGTCATGATGCTATACTCTGTTAAACTTACAAAGTATTGTATGTCAATTACAGTGTTAGACTAGCTTTGCCCAAACCTCTGTCTTCTCCACGGACCACCATAATACTCCTAACTTGCCTTCCAGGTTCCAGTGTTGCCAGTGACCCCGGACCCCAAACTTTCTTCTCTACATCTGAGAGATCCTTCAAAAATGTAAATCATCCCTTTTTTTCTGCTTTCTACCCTCCAATGGGTTACTTTTACTTTTAGAAGAAAATCCAGAAGTTGTACCTGCTTTTCCCTCTGCCTCTTTTTTGACTTTATTTCCTAGTCTACTCCTAAGCCCTCACTGAACTTCAGCGGCACTGACTGACTTTCTTTCCGGTTCTTGAGCATGCTATGCATGTAGATATCTCAGGACTCTTCTCTTGTTTGAACACTCTTTGCCCTTTTTTTCACATGGCTTAACTTGGGTCTTGGCTCAAGGGATACATCATTATAGAGGACTTCCCTGATCACTGTACTAAAATAATCCTTTCTCTCCATAAATCTTTATGCCTTTATCTAGTTTTCTTTTTTTCCTGCATTTATAAATATGTCTGTATTTATCATCTGCTTCTTTTATTAGACCCTAAGTTTCAGGAAGGCAGGTATTTTGTCTTACTTATTGATGTTTCTTCAACATCTAGAACACTGTCTGAAATAGAGTAAGTATTCAATAAATATTAATTGAATGAATAAAAGCAAAAGTCACCACGTACCTAAGTGTAGAATGAGCAGTGCTAGCCCACAGACAGTCACTGCACATTTGGAATTTTTAGAAAAGTCTTAAGGAAGAAGTTTTACTTAAAGTTGGATGGGAAGAATGGGTGGGTAACCTTTTACTGATCAGTTTACCTCCAAAAACCAATCAATATCCTGAAGTCTTAGGACATTACTGGAATGACAAATCTTTAGATATGTCTTTGACAACCCTTCTAAAGGGTTTTACATCTTAGCATCTGCTTTGGCCAATTCTGGCCCATATACACAAGTAAACAAAGCAAAACTAAATGAACACTAAGGAATACATGATGCCTGAAACATAAATTCTTCACTGGCTGGAGCCAAGGGTAGTTAAGCTTACCCATGAGGGTGCTGGCGGCATGGTAGGCCTCACTGGAAATGTTTTAGGGGACAGGTCCTGGCAAAACAAATCCTGTGGTAGGGGCAAGTATAGGTTCTTTGAATAACAAGATTAGAGGAAACTTGGATTACTGTTTAAAGCTCTTCTAACACCAGCCAACCTGGAAAGGGCCCATGATGCCCCTTGGCTTCTTTATGGGAGAGCTGGAGAGCTGCCTTGGCATCTGTGGATGATGTCTTCAGGGATGTGTCAGGGTGGGTCCCTTAAAAGTCATGCTGCAGTGGAGAATGCTTTTATTCTGCACTTCCCATTCACTTTAACTGTAGAAATTAAGTTTTCTGTTCTGCTGCATTCATAACAGGGATATGTGCTTTCATTATGTTTAAATACCCCCCACTGTGAACACATATTTTTAAAGAAATGTTCATTGAATTTGGGAGATAGAAGGATATAATAGGAGGTGCACTGATGCCAGAGACCCACCGCTCTGTCCTTATGCCTCAACACAAATGTAATAACAGTATGGTCTTGGGAAGGTTACTTAACTTATGGTAGCCTCACTTTTTTTTTTTTTTCATTAAAACAGGAATGATTTTAAGGATACAATATCTAGCATAATATTTGTCCCATAACAGGAATTCATTAAATATAGTCATAAAATAACAATAGCTGTTATTTATTAAGCATTTATTATGGATTAGAAATCAAAAAGTATTTTACATTAGTTTTCTCAGTTGAGCCTCAAAAAAACACCATGAAATGAGTATGTTTATTATCTTTACTTAACAGACTTAGCAAGTCTGGGAACTGAGATTCCAAAAAATTTAAATAACTTTTCCAAGCTCACAAGCAGGAAAGTAGTAAAGCCTGGGATTAAATCCAACAACTATGACTGAGCTTAAATCGAAGCTTGCAGTCACTCCCACTCCCTCTCCAAGTAATACAAAATTTGTATTAATAATAATAATTGTAGTGGCATATTACTATTCATCAAGCACATTGGTTTGACCACATAGAATAATGGAAGGAAAATAATTAACTAAATGGCTGGAGTTCATTGAGTTACTCCTATGTTTCAGGTACTGGGCTTTATATATATATTTACTCACTTAATCGTCACAAGAACTCTGAGGTGGATTTTTTTTTCTGCATCTTACAAATGATGAAACAGAGACTGAGAGGGGTTAAAGGACTTGCTTACAGTCATTATACAGCTAAGACCCAAGGTTGGAACCTCATGCTCATGTGAATGAATGGGCCAGAGGGAAGGAAGAATTATAGCAGAACGCAGTGGAGGGGCTGACTAGAATTGTGGCGGGAGAGTGAGGGCCAGTGGTCAAGGGCATTGTATGACTTGCTATGGAGCTTAGTCTTTATCCTGAGTGGTAGTTTAAAAACCAAATTAACATGATCAACTAAGATATTTTTAAAAGATCGCTGAGATCAAAGTAGCAGATCAAGTTAGATAGCCCAGTGTAGCACAGAACTATTAGGGGCTATCCAGATTCCCAGTAGTCCCATTTCCTCCCCGCTGGGAGCTAAAGAGGACTGCATTTCCTAAGTTTCCTTGCAGTTATGTTGGGTCCATGTGGCTGAACTCCTGTATAAATGACGTACACTCTTTCCAGGTCTGACTGTGAATCTCCCTGGACAATCCTCCACACTCTTGTTTCCCTTTCCCCAATGACAATGGCAGTCATATATAGAAGATGGATTCCTGATTCAACAAGGAAGAGCTTTCCAGCAGAACCACTGACCTTCATTGCTCTATGCAACATTAATTAAAAGAAGCCACTGAAATCAGGAATTTTGTTTGTTACAGCCAATCCTTTACCTTCTAGCCTATCTTGACTAATTAATATTCTGTATTGTCCACGCAGGAGGGAAAGTACTTCCTAGGAAGGGCATGAACAATGGAGGTGGGGGATGAAAAAGGATTGTTTCCCTTAGAAACCTAAGGCTGATAAGGTACATAGTCTTGATCACCTTTTTTTCTGCCGAGGAGGCAGAATTGTTGGTTCTAGGACTTAAGATGTTTTCTAAGAGAAAAGTGCTTTGATTCTGTCGCTATGATAGTCATCCCCTAAGATGGCCTCCAAATAATCCTTACTTCCTGATACTCAAGCTTTTGGGTAGTCCTCTTTATACTGAATCAGGGCTGACTTATGTGACCAGTGGAATACTATGGAAAATGATCATATATGGCTTTAGGTCACAAGATGTATTGTGGCTTCTAGTCTGACTTCTTAGATTATTCACTCTAGAAGAAGTGCCATCTCCCACGTGCCATCCCAGGGACACAGTATGCAACCCCATGGAGAAACCCATATAGAGAGGAACTGAGGTCTTTTGTCACTGACTTGCCAGCCACATGAGTAAGCCACATTAGAAGTCGGTCCTCCAGCCCCAGTCAAGCCCTCAGATGACTGTGGCACCCAGATTCTTGAGTTGTCTAGCTGAGGTCCCTGATACTGTGGAACAGACAGGCCATTCCCACTGTGCCCTGACTGAATTCATGATCTACAGAAACTGTGAAAAATGTTAACTGATTATTATTGTTTAAAATCAGCAGATTTTAGGGCAATTTGTTATATTGCTGAATACTAATACAGCCACCAAAGCAGCTCAGGCTAGTATCAAAGAAGACCCAAGCAGGATTCCTGTGCACAAAGTGACTCTGGAGGCCTGATTCTTGGCTAGTGGGCCCATCTGCCTCTAATGTAGACTTCCGGCTGCTGAGGTAGTTCTTCAGCAGTGCTGAAGCAGTGACCACATTTCCTCTAAGGATACTGCCAAGTCTAGGAGTTCCTATTCCAGGACCCACTACCCTAGATAATGCTTTGTTCTCTGTAACTGGAGACAGAACCTGGGGCACCTTCTCCTTTTGAATGATGAGATTTTTAAGTGGAATGGCAAGACATTTCTTTTAAGGTGTGATGTTGTCATTTTATTCCTAATTTGAATTATCTTCAAAGTCAAGTGTAATTCGAAAGAGAATGTTAGCTTGTTCTAGAGACATGTTTAAAGACTTTGGCCAATCCATCATCTTTCTTCTACAAACTGCATTTGGGTAGTCAGTAGTCATGCAGTCTTACAGTGAAAAGACCACTGGATGGAAAATCAAATGACCTTGTCTCAAGCCTTGACCGTAGCTGGATAATCTTCAAGAAGCTACTAAATATTACCCCATATACAAGCTTAAGAGATGCTGATGATACATAAATATAAGGAATAAGATAAATATAAGAAATAAGATTGGGAGAGTGAGTGTAGATAGTATAATAGGAAGATATGATCAAATAGAAAAAGCATTATCAATATTTCGTTCAAAGGATGTGTGCTGAGTGTATTATGGATCAGGCACTATGGTAGGCTTTGGAAATGAGCAGTAAACATCAAAGGTTATGCCTTCATTGAGATTATGCTATATTGCAAGTAAAGTATATAATTTTTTATTGCTGTCATAACAAATTACCACAAACCCTTGTTCCTTAAAACAACGGAAATATATTATCTTAGAGTTCTGTATAAATGAGAGTGGTCCCACCCAAGTCTTGCTGGCTAAAATCAAGGTGGAAACAGAGCTGCTTCCTTTCCTGGATTGCCTCCTTCTTCCACTTTTCCTAATTACACTGAACCCACCTGAATAATCTAGATAATCTTCCCATCTCAGGGTCCTAAAATTAATTATATTTGCCAATTCACAGGCTCTAGGGATTAAGATGTGGATGTCTTTGGGCGCTATTACTCTGCTTACACGTAAGACACATTGAGTTAGAAATGCTCTTCAGTTTATGTTAATATAATGAAAACCATGCAACACGGCGTATGATTTTATTGTTGTTTTGTTTTGCACCCTAGACTTAATGCCTGATTTCCAAGGAGAATTTTATTTTGATTTAAGAAAGTATTCCTTCTCAATTCTATCTGGAATTTTGCAGTTGTGTTTTTTTCTTTACACTATTGGGAGGTGAAGGTGAAAAAAAGAACCTGATAGCCAGAGGAGAAAACCCGAATCCATTTATTATTTCTTTGTGAAGCCTGGGTGCATGATATCTTATTCATTGACCTGGATCAGAACCAGTGTTGAAATCTCATTGCTGAGATGTGATGCTATGACCCTGAGGAATGAATTTAGTTCAACACAGACAAGACCATCAGTGACAGTCACTGTCTATTTCTGGCATTTAAATCAAGATTTTTAGAGTGTCAGAATCTGTTATAACTTGGATTGAAATATGACAACCTGTCAAAAAATTTCCACAACTGATAACATCCCCTTGAGGTTAATCGACGAAATTATATGATGAGATAATTTGTGTAATATAATTCATAAATTCCTTGTTACTATGTCTCATGGGTGGGATTTTATAAATATGTAGTCAGTATTACTGCACTACTCTGTAATACTTGATCCCTTATGCTTGAAACATATTTACAAAATACAGTGAGACACTTTTCAAATCAATTCAGTGTGATAAAGCTTTGTAGGTAATGGACAATACATGACAGACACTGCCAGGTGTTGTGGTGGGTATGTTAGAGGAATAAATGACAGCTTCCATTCTTCGGAGAGCTTAAAAGCTTGTTGCTGTAATGATGTAAACACAGAAAACAGCTGAAGAACATTACAGGTCAATATACTCAAGCCTGCTGTAGACCAGTGAACTATGGAAGCACAGTGGGTCCTGAGTGATGCGGGAAAGGCTAAAGGGATGGTTAGATTTGCAATAGGATTTGAAAAATGGGGAGTGGGATACCCAAGTGGGAAGGACTTTATGAGCAGCGTCCCCAAGATCAGAATAAGAATTTGATGTACGAAGGAACTTAAGATTATCAAGCTGGAGGAAAGGAAAGGGAGCGGTGAGATACAAGACTGGACAGTGTTTGGATATACCTATTTGTGCCTGTGTTTCTGTGTGACTGTGTGTGTGCACACTTGTGTTTGCACAGAGCTCAGTGCTGTGGCATAGCTAAAGAAAGTACACGATGCTAACAGAGACAGTGGTAATAGGTACTTTTATTGAATGTGTGCTAAGCATGTATATACATTATCTCAGTTAATTGTCAAAACAACCGTACGAAGTAAGCATTACTAATATCTTCGTTTTAGAGATTAAAAAAAAAACAAAACTGAAGCTCAGAGAAATTAAGTCACAAGCTCATGGCACACAAAGAGCCAGTGACAGAGCAGGGCTTCTAATTTATTGGTCTTAGGGGAACCCATTTCTTTGAAATAGTGCTAATTATTAGCAATACAGTCCTTTCTGATGCAATGCATTTTTTTAGTTCATATGTTATCAGTAAAAAGGAATAATATCAATATACTGAGGAAATCATGTTGGTTCTTACATGATTTTCCTCCCTCCGTTTATATAGTTTACAACAATTAGGGGCAGACTTCCTCGTGCTTTAAAGAGAGAGCTTTGGCTATACATGATTTCAGAAAGAAAGTCGAAAATCTTGCAGAGGAGCCTCGAGAGCGAGTGTCTAGTTTACTGGCTCCCATGACTTCACTTTCTACCCAAACGATCTTAAAGGATAACATAGTACATACTCTCTTGCACCTTGAATTTTTCTTCACTTTACCATGTATCTTGGAAATCACAACATATCAGTTCACAGAGATCTTCAATTTCCTTCCTTCCTTCCTCCCTCTTTCCTTCCCTCTCTTTCTCTCCCCCTTTTTCTTTCTTTCTTTTGTACAGCGACATGGTTATCCACTGTGTAAATGTATCCCAGTTGTTTCTCATTAGTCTCCCATTTTTGGACATTGAGTTTGTACCCAGATTGTACTATTGAAAACAATGACACAATCACTAACCTTTTGCAAGTGTATTTTAAAAATATTTTTGGGAGATGTATCATCAGTGTGATTTCCTAGTTTTGTTAGATATCTCAGTTTCTCCTCCACAGGGTTGAACCCATTCACATTTCTACTTACACCCATCCATAAGAGTGCCTGGTTCCCTAACCTGCCAACAGTCTATGTTGTCAAGCTTTTAAAATTTTTGATAGGTGAAGCAACTCAGAGTAGCTTTATGTTGCATTTGTGAAGTTGGATTATTTTTTTCTGTATTTTTTCTGTATATTTAAGATCTATTATTTTTTTTTTTTACTTTTTTGGTGAATTGTCTATTCATGTATTTGCCCATGATTTGGGTCCTTTTTAAGATTACACATGCACATATAGACATACATTGGGATACACATATTCACACACACATACACAGTGTTTGCTTTTTCTCTGTGATACATTTTGCAAATTATTTTTCCTAGTTCATCATTGGCTTTAGCTTTGTTTACGGTGTTTTGTGCTGTGCAAAGTTGGGGTTTTTTTATGTTTCTATAGTCAAATTATTACTCTTTACTTCTATTGGCTCTGGATTTAAAACCAATAAGAACCCCTGTCCTAACTGCGTCCAGTTTATAAAGGAGTTTTCTCCATACATGGTGTCAAGACCTCCATTTAGATCTCAGACCACTTGGAATGTGTCCCAATGTGCATCGTGCAAGATACCCATCTAATTTAGCTCTATTTCCAAATAGTTATTCCACTGTTACAGCACAATCTTTGTGAATTGAGATGCCGCTTTCATTATATTCTGCATTCCCATAGGCACTCGTCTGTTTCTGGACTTTGACTCCCCTCTACTGTTCTGTCTGACCACTCATGGGCCGCTGCTAAACGGTTTTAATCATCCATGTTTAATTTGTATTTAAAGACAGATTGAGTTAGTGCCCTACTTCGTTTTTCTTTCACAGTGTTTTCTTAGCTATTCTTGCATGGTTATTTTTCCATATAAATTTTTGTATCAACAGAGTATCTGGTTTCATAATAAAGACTGTCTGGTTTCATAATTAAGATTTTCTAGTTTTGGGGTGCCTGGGTGGCTCAGTCGGTTAAGCGTCTGCCTCCAGCTCAGGTCATGATCCCAGGATCCTGGGATCGAGTCCCACATCATATCAGGTTCCCTGCTCGGTGGGAAGTCTGCTTCTCCCTCTCCCTCTGCTGTTTCCCTGCTTGTGCTCTCTCTCTCTGTCAGATTAATAAATGAAATCTTTAAAAATTTTTCCTAGTTGCATAATAAAGGCTGTTCATATTTTTACATTAAATTTATGTGTATCAAATATGTTAACTCAGGAAGAATTAATATTTCTATGCTGTGGAGTCATCCCTACATAAGATGAAGAAATAATCTTTACAGTTGTTCTATTTCTATTATGACTTTCAGGAATATTTTAGAATTTTCATCATATAGGTGTCACACATCTCTTTTTAAGAATGTTCCTAGATAATCAAGATGTGTTTTTCTCTACCAGAGTGTTCTTTCTTTTACTGTATATGCAGGCTATTCATTTGTGGGTATTACCTTTGTATCCTGCTACCTGACTGAATTATTTCACTGTTTGAGCAGTTTTATCATTTGATATTCAAATTACTATCATATCATCCTCAACAATACTCTCCCCCACCCTAATTTCTGTGTCTCTAGTTGAATTTTTTTGTCTATGTATATTGATAAATGTCTTCTATACATTAAACAGCACCATAGATGGTGGGCATCCTTGCTTTGTTGACTAATTTTGATGGAAATGCCTCTATTTCCCCCTTAGGTAAGATGCTGGCTTTAGGACTAAGAGGTGTCTGTGTGCGTGTATGTGCGTGTATACATAGATGTATACATATACATGTATATGTATACATCTATGTACACATATATGTACACACTTATGTGTATATATACATAATTATTCCTTTTGTGCTTTTTAAAAATTTTTTGTAAGAGAGAGAGAAAGTGGGGGAGGGGTGTGGAGAAGGAGAGGGAGAGAGAGAATATTAAGCAGACTCCACACTCAGCACAGAGCCTGACACAGGGCTTGATCTCACAACCTTGAGATCATGACCTGAACCAAAATCAAGAGTCAGGTACTTAACCGACTGAGCCACCCAGGTGCCCTTGTTTTTGTTTTTTTTAATTGAGATAAAGGATGAATTTTATCAAAAGCTTTTTCATGATCTGTGAATTATTATTATTTGTTTTTCCTTTTGTTAGTATTTTTACTCAGTTTATGATTTTGTTGTCGTTGTTCGGGCTCAATTACAAAGTCTTGTACATTGAAGTGGTCTGCTCCAATCTAATTTTTTTCCTATGACCCTGTGTATTTTTGTTTGTTTGTTTTGTTTTTAAAGATTTTATTCATTTATTTGACAGAGAGAGACAGCAAGAACAGGAACACAAGCAGGGGGAATGCGAGAGGGAAAGCAGACTTCTCGCTGAGCAGGGAGCTGGATGCAGGGCTCGATCCCAGGACCCTGAGATTATGACCAGCATCGAACCCAGATGCTTAATGTCTGAGCCACCTAGGTGCCCCCACCCTCTGTATTTTTATTATTATTATTTTGTTGTTGTTGTTTTTTAATTTTTTATTTCTTTTCAGTGTAATAGTATTCATTGTTTTTGCACCACACCCAGTCCTCTGTATTTTTAATGCATGCCTTTGCAAAATGCCGTATTTTTCTACAGGAGCCTATAGTTGGTTCAGGGAAATTTCATAGAGCATAGAGGTATAGTCAATCTTAATTCCAAATCTTTTTTTAAAAAAGATTTTTAATTTTTTATTTATTTGACACAGAGAGACACAGCGAGAGAAGGAACACAAGCAGGGGAAGTGGGAGAGGGAGAGGCAGGCTTCCCACTGAGCATGGCGCCTGATGCGGGGCTCGATCCCAGGACCCTGGATCATGACCTGAGCCTAAGTCAGATCCTTAATGACTGAGCGACCCAGGCACCCCTTAACTTCCAAATCTTAAATAAATATGACAACATGAGTTTTGTTTTGCTTCTTGCCAAGGAATTCATTTTCCCAGGTTGGTAACAATCAGAGAGTTCTGTTTTATAGGTCTTCCTCCAAAAAACAACACTTTCATTTATATTCATTAAATTAACCCAGGGCTCAACTTATTAACTAAAATGGAAATACTTTGCCATGTAATATTCTGTACAGTGAGACACAGAGAGAGATTGAGGTGGAGAGAGAAACAGATGGAGATGAAGATGAGGGTGTGGGAGGGAGAGAGAAGCAAAGATGTTTAAAATGTCACATAACATAAAAAGTTCCTGACTACTAACCTGTGAGTGGATTGAAACCAATGTGACCCTATTGGTTGGTGTGAACCGCTTCTCATGTGACCTACAAATACTTCCTGTTGTCTCTTAGCGAGCTTTGTCCATATACTGGGAGACATGCACTGCCTTGATGTTTCATTCAGTTTTACCTACAGTGAAATTACTCCTCTTCACTCTTGGCCCATGAGAAAATATCATCTCTCACTTGCAAAGAAGGAGTGGGAAGCATGGATGTTCCTGAATGTGGCAGCCTAGTGTTGTCAACTTTTCTCAGGTCCTGGAAACCAGCCCCGCTCTCTTCCTCTGGATGGGGTGATGGGTCTGCCCATCAGAATCTGGGGAGACCCCGTCCTTCCTGGCACCATGACAGTTTTTCTCTTTTTCACTTTCACTAGTGCTTTTCCCTTTTGGCATGATGTGAAGAATGGAAAATGCATCACAGGACCTAGAAATTATAATTTATGTGCGTAGCCTGGTTTGTAGGCTACCAAGTGCTTACAAATATGTTATCTCATTAGGCAGATTGCTTCAACAATCTGTGAGGCAGGCAGGACAGGTAGTTTCATTTATATTTCAGAAAGTAAGTAGCTGAATCTTAAAGAGGTGAAGGACAGAGGGAAGATTAGAAATCGGCCAAATTATTAAACTTGTTTTTTCTTTTCATTAATCCTTTCTGTCTCTCTGAGGCTTTTGTAAGACATCTAACTTCAGTTTGGGGTGCCTGGGTGGCTCAGTGGGTTAAAGCCTCTGCCTTTAGCTCAGGTCATGATCTCAGGTTCCTGGGATCAAGCCCCGCATAGGGCTCTCTGCTCCACGGGGAGCCTGCTTCCCTTCCTCTTTGCCTGCCTCTCTGCCCACTTGTGACCTCTGTCTGTCAAATAAATAAATGAAATCTTAAAAAAAAAAAAAAGACATCTAACTTCAGTTTTTAATCAATGAAGTTGATGGTGGGAGGGAAGGAAGAAGGATTAAGTATATATAATGTACTTTCCAGTTCTAAAAAACTGTTTCCCACTATAACACACACACACACACACACACCCCATACTTGTCATAAGTGTACCATCCTCCTTATTTATACCATCCTGCCTGAGTTCAAACCCTGATAACCTCTCGCTGGAAATACAGTAACAATCTCTCCGTTAAACCCCCCACCTCCACTTTGGTCCCCTACAGCCCATCTTCCATGCTTACACCCAAGATAATTCTAAAGCATAGACCTGACCATGTTGTTCTGAATCCTCAAACTCAAGTGATCCTTTTTTGTCTTCAGACCCAATTCAAGCCCTTTCGCCTGGTGAGCAAGACTATCTTCTTACTTCTCCTTTCACTTTGTGTTCTCATTCTAGATGTCCCTGATGGTTTCTTTGGTGCAATGCCCCCCCATGCCTCTGCCGTGTTGCTCACTGTTCCTGGAACACAATTGACCATCAAAACCATATTCTTGGAATAAATCCAGCTTTTGTTATCTGGTTCACCTCTATATCACAGGTAGGCAATTCTGAATGCATTTGCCAGAACAAGGAATGAAATATGGAGCTATGGGATGAGAAAGATGGTTGGGCCATGCAAAGTTTGAGCTCCTGATGACTCTGGCCTCATTACACCCTCAAGAATGACATCTTCTGATTGGCTCATGGGGACTACTGTGTCCATGAGTGTGTTAAATGGTAGGCTTAACTCTATAATTACTTGGGTTGTAGAAATAGTAATGGAAAAAAGTTATATACTGATTACTAAATGCCAGACATTTTTCTTAGCACTTTACATAGTTCAACTCGTGGGATCCTTGTAACAAATGCACGATTTAGGTGCTGTTATTATACCCATTTTATGGACGAGAAAATGAACCACAGAGAAGTTATGTGCCCTGCCGGAGATCACACAGCTAGTGGATGGCAGAGCTGAGATTTAAAATCGGATGGTCAAGCTCCACAGACTCTATGCCTTTCCTGCCACATTCTACTGCCTTTCTAGTAGGCCACATACACCAAGGGCAAGTAATGACAATTGTATCAGGGTTCTGAGGATCAAATAAGAGACTATTTGTGCAAATTCCAATACAGTTCTTGGCACACTGTAGGTCCTCAGTAAACTGCTGATGAATTTAAGGAAAGATGATAAATTCACAGTTCTATCAATAGTAGCTATAATCGTGGTGCATTTGCCTGCCCCAGGTTTCATTTTTATAACCAATATCAGCATCTAATAATGGGATTTTAAATTCCCTAACCCTAGCTCATGTGAGAGAAGGGTGTGAACTAAACGTGGTGGCTTCACCTCTGTGAGATGCAGAGCTGAGGTCCTTAGCAGAGAAGTTCCCACAGGTTCCTCTCAGGACACAGCTACCTAAAGTGGACTAACATACTTCAGCATAGCAGTTCTCAAACATGTTTCTCTCAGGACTCCTTTACAACCTTGCAGATCTCTTTTAATGTCTAAACCTGCACTCTGCTGTTGGGTATCACCTGCTGTGCAGTCTTGAAAATTCTGCTGTATGCTTGTGAGACAAAGAGAATTAAAAAAAAAGTCTTGGCATTATTATAAAAATGTGTGACTTTGCCCGTACTCTAAGAGGATCTTTGGGATGCTTAAGGGTTCCTGGATCACACTTTGAGAATCATGGTTTAGCTGTCCATGTTTCATCTATGTGAAACACGCATTTCACAAATTTGTATTTAATACATGTTGACACATTCTACCTTATATGTAGCACGATGTCCTTCCTTGAACGCACATTTCATCCATGCTCACAAACTTCTAGAAAATACATATTATTAGGCCTCTTTTCCCTTTCGAATATGTATACACTCACCATACACACATCTGTATGGATGAAGAAACTGAGGATCAATAAGGTTAAATAACTTGCCCAAGGTCATGTAGACAATAAGTTTATTAGACAAGATTTATTCTCAAAATTTTCAACTTAGACTTAATCTCAAGCCTAGAATTCTTTGAGGAGTTTAAATGCTACCCTAACAGTCTTGAGGTTTGGATCTACATACACCATTCATATCACAGCTTCAACTAAATGCTAATTGGTCTAGTTAAACACTTAACTAAATTTATGGCTTTGTCAGACTGGATTTTGCTCCAAGACACACCCCCAACCTTCATTTTTAATTATTTTCTGTATTTGAGATCCATCAATGTTTAGCAGGAACAAAGCAAGGGTAAATACGCAATGAGACTAGGAAGAAGTTTAAGGGCAGTAAAACCCAAATAGTAGATGAGCGAAGTGTGCCAAGCATAACTCTAGCCCATCATCACCTAAACCAAGATGAGGAATGGATGCTGGAAGGAAGGTGGCTCTTGTATCAAGCCAGCATTTCAGGGATCACCATTACAGTCCCTCTGTCACAACTGGATGGCTTCCCAGTGAACCTGCCAGCCCAGTTTGCTGTGATTTGCTTATATCCCCAAACTGGGGGATCATATAGAATCTTTTTTGTTTGATCTTAAATCACTCTTTGGTGGAATTCAGAGGAAAACGAGACTGGTTTTGCTTATCCATTCTGCAATTGAAATATGTGATAAAGGGAGGGAAGAAAAATCAGGGAGGTTTTCCTTCCTCACTCTGGGTGCAGGTTTCCTGAAAAATTTATCTCTAACCATGAGCCAGCACTGTAGAATTCCCTTGTGGGAGATGCCTCTAACTCATTTAAATTTGTCAGGCTGAAGAATCTTGGCACTTTTATAGCTGGGGAGGAAAAACAATGGATCTTTATTTGTCTGCTACGCTAAGTATGGTTATATATGGGGAGAAACAGATTTTGGGGGAAAAGGCCAAAGAGTGTGACTTTTACTCATTTAGTTATTTAGAACAGAGCACATACGCTCTAAGAGAAAAATAGAGCATAAGCTTTAGAGGGGGTGTGTGTGTGTGTGTGTGTGTGTGTGTGTATAAACAGTCATTAACTTTGTGGACAAAAAGTAGGACTTTACTTGAAGACTCTCAGAAATGATTCATAGGTGTTCTGCTTAGCATATTTTCTTGGAAAATCAAATTAGGAGAAACATAAAGATTTCATTTCTTAAAATCAAGATGCTTAAAAATAGAAAAGACTTTATTTCATCACTTTGACACACACTGCCTGTGTGAGGCTATCGTCATCTTTGTTTTGTCCTTGGTAGTTTTTGGTCTCGTTTTAAGCACTCATGACTTTTTCCTACTATTTTCCGTTAGAACCAATTCCACAGCCCAGTAGGCTGTTAAGAAAGTTTGAGGGTTTTTTTTTTTTTTAATACTGATTCTTTCCCTGAAATTATTCTTTTTTAAAATTTAGTATTTCTCCATCCAGTTATATCTCCCTTTAGTTATGCTTTAGTTATGCCTAAATAATTCTTTCTCCACTTTAGTTTTCATACCCTTAGGATATTTTAAGCAATCATCATGTCTCTCATCAGCTATGCTTTTAAGCTGGAAAGGGCAGCTTTATTTATGATGATGCTATTTGAAAGCCAGTGTTTGTAAATAGAAGTTCGGGATTGGAGGACTTGGAGCATTGAGGATAAAATTATTTGTTTATTTGTTTATTTGAACATTTATTTTCATTTACTTTTTTGTGCTGCCAAGGGAAAAAAGGACAGAAAAAAAAAGTATTTGGTCCAAAAACTTCAGAAGAAAGTGTTTGGCTCACTGCATTCTTTGTAATTCTATGGAAATTTTCTCAGAGTGGAAGAATCAAACTTCATAATGTTTCTTTGTGAAAAGTTATCCTATATGTTTTCTATAAGAACTTTTTAAAAAGATTTACAAAGAACTCTGATTCTGATTTACAAAGAACTCTTAAAACATCTAAGAGGTGAGGAATTAAAAAAAAACTATATGTATGTATATATATATATATATATATATATATAGAGAGAGAGAGAGAGAGAGAGAGAAAGTTGTCTCAAGTAATATGTAGTTTGTTATATACTTCACTAATACAAGGATATTTGAGTTCTTTGTATGTGTTAAGCACTGGAGTAAGAAAAAGTAAGAAAGTCAGGGATTCTGCCCTTGAGGAGGGCATTGTGTAGTAAGCAATGAAAATAGGTTTCAGATTATAAAAATGCAAATGTAATCAGTGCTAAAATAAATGAGCAAGGACAATTTGGAATTTTAAAAATTCATTTTTCTGTAGATAAAGTGAAAAATTCCAAAGAAATAGAATCATTACCAATGTCACCCTATCTATTTTCTAAATTTGGAGATCTACATGATGTTCTTAAAGAGGAGGGTAATAAAATGGTTTACAAGGCATTCAGTTTCATGTTCTTATTAGAACTGGAGCTTTTGTACGTAGGAGTTAGCGTAAAAATTACATAAAATAGGAAGAAACATTGTAAATAAGCTATTTAAAAGTTTGGTTCACAATTCAAAGAAAGTTTAAAAATGTTATTAAAACACGACATAACATCATAGTAGAAAGAACTAGTCTTATTTGCAATATCATATTGCATTAAATTGGGAGTTTAGTGTCGTAACCAACTAATCTATAAGTAGAGACAACCCATTGGGAACATGGGACAGTACTTAGGATTATGTTCACTATATTCCATTTAGATAATCCTGTTTTTAAAGGATAGATATTTAAGACACTCATTTCCACTCCAATTACTTTTTTCCATGTCCAGACCAAAATCAGGTTGTTTTGCCTCTGGCTTGAGCTGACCATTTGTAGGTAAATTATTAATTGATTGACTGGATTATCACAAGATGAATAGGATTCAGTATTAAGTTCATTGAAAGAAATAGGAATGAAAAACAGTTGGTATAATTTCTTTGACATCGAAGCATCTAAATGAAAATAATATTTTAAATAACAGTATTTAGTCACTAGGTTAGTTACTAAATTTTTAATTTGATAGAATCAAACTATGACTTCAGCTCAATTTAGGCCAAAGCAATAGCTAATTTCCAGCTTTCGATACATTTATTAAGATACAGTATAGATATTTTCACAGATTCAGAACACTGTCCAAACTGTAGGACTACTATGGAAAAGTTAAATTTGTATTAGTCTGCCAAAATAAGTTAAATTTATCAGGAAAAATTAATTAGAGGTCTTTGTGATTAAGAGCTTCTGGAGTATGTAAGGGTAAAAAAAATGAACTTAAAGCTTTGGAAGCTGGTGTTTACCATTAGATGAGGATTATTGTTATATTTGGACTGGTTAATATTGTTATCTATATACTCTTCACCATATAGTAAACAAGTATTCTAGGGGTAGTTTGCCAAATAGTTTAAAGAGTAGTTTAAATAGATTTTAGGGTCTGAGCTTTTCCATCTTAAAAAATGGGGAATATCAATTTGTGGCTTGCTGTATTGCTCTCAGGATATAATGTATAATATATAACATACACAAAGACTGGCTCATAATGAATTCTCAATAAACAGTGGCTGCAGTTCTCAAAAATATCTTTCTCAGGTGCAGGTTTGCCTTTTTCTGAGGCCCGGTTTCTTGCCCCCAGTCATAAAATTCAGTGTTATTGAAAAAGCACTTTAAACTACTAAGAGAGGGCAAAGCCTATGGGGGAACTGCTGAGAGGGAGACTCTCCTATTCTCAAAGCTAGAAGTCACCTTCACCCACATCAAAAACCAAGACTGAAGCACCAGGGATGTGCAGAAACGAGGTTGGCCGACTCCAGCCAGCTGGTGGCACCGCTCTCCTGGGGCGCACTCCTCTGCCTCCCCACCTGAACCTTTATGGGCCTCACGCTCGGCTCTTCAGCCATTGCCTGAAGCTCCATGGGGAGGACAAAAGTGTACCGTGGTAGCTAGACCATCACTCAGCAACTGCAGTAATTATTCACCTCCAGCAGATTCCAGAATTCTCTGCTCCTGGATTCAGAGGATGTGTTGTAAGACTCTTTGAGCCTGGAGGCAATTAGCAGGAGACCAGAAAAAGTAAAGATGATCGCAATCAAATTGTAAAAGTTGAAACCAACAAGAAATGTCGATGTGAACTTGATATCATTTGAAAGAGGGAAGTAGCTGTCATTTTTTTGCTGTCTCCCTAACAAATATGAATAAACGTGCAATAAAAAGTATTAGTTTTCACTTAACTATTCATCCTATTACAAACTGTAGCCCCATAGCACAATTGTTGGAGGTTCCTGTCACCAGTTTCTTGGTTTAAAATTGAAACTTTAAAACAAAAACGGCTAAGCATCATCTAGTCCTGAAGTTAAAAGCAAAATGACAATAATAACTTCTGCTTGGTTTGGATAGTTTTAATTTTACTGACTTCAATTTCCTCATTGCGAAGAAGATAGACAATAAGACAAAAAGGTTATAATTGAAAAGAGAACATCCTATGTTATTTTTTTAATGAAAATGGATGATTTTTACCTATAATTCCATATGAAACCTTCATACGTCACTGTTCTGTAGCAAAGAAGGAGTTCTAAATGCAACAGAAAGATGTGCTAATTATGTCACATGGCTGACGGGAGAGAGTAAGGATCATGCAGCACACGGCATAACACAGCACAAAACACATGACAGTCTGGATACATGCAGAAACCATTACAATGCCTGCTGCTTTTGAAAGAGTACCAGTCTAGTGAAGAATAAATAGCATAGGGCAGGTTTTGCTCTTTGTGGCTAAGATTAGAGTCCTAATGCTGTGTTGCCTTAAACCGTGCCAATTTCATTTCTACAGTGAAATACGCTTTAGAGGACAGGAAGAAAACTGATTATTTAATCAAAGGAAGGGAGAAAGCCAAAATAATCCACTGTACCTCATGAAGGAGTAAGGGTTGGGGGTCGGAAAACCTCAGAAAGCATTATAATAATGTAGTTCTTTATTTTAAGTAACAAATAAAATAGCAAAACATTTTTTCCCATCATAAAAACTGACTTTGATCCCCAGTACAGCCATTGAGTGGAAAATTGAACCACAATATAATTGCTTTCCCTGTGACCGATAAAGTGGTGTAACAAATTTTGTGTTTGAATGATAAAATCAGCAATTGGCCCCTAGCATTTCCCTCTGCCATTCCTCCAAGGACACTCAAGTCCCATCAGGCTCCAGGGCAAGACAAAGGGGTGGGGTGGGGGGAGGCAGAGAGAACTAACTGTAAATCTACTCCAAGTTGTTCTTGGATTTCTCTTGCTTGCTTAAAGAAATTTTAAAAAATAATAAAAATGTCCATGTTTGTCTTCCAAATGCCTAATATAAATCACTTCCTAATGTGGAAAAAAAAAATCCACCCTTCATTGAAAACTGATTGTGGATATATATTTAAAAAAAAAAATCTAAAGCCATCCTGAGAAAAATTATTTTACTCAAGAGTAAAATCTTGTTAGAATGGGGAAATTGTCTTAACAGTCCCAGTGACAAATGCCTCAGCTGTTGGATGCAGAAGCAGCAGCCAGAAAGACACTTGCCACAAGAAGGAAACCAGGATTCATTTGTGAGCTCATTAGGACCATTTAACCAGAAAAAGACACAGCACTTTCCACATGGAATCACAGCAGAGGTTCACCCATCGTGGCCACAGACTTTCCCGGACCATTTTGGATGACAATCCTAACTGGTAGTGACTACTGGGAAGTTCTGTGTACCTCTCTCAATTTGTTTTTGGTTGGTATATACTCCAGAAGAGGGTAAACTCAAAGCTTCTAGAAGAGACACTTCATTAGGTCTCCATATATCTGGGAGAGGGGGAAGGAGGAAGAGGAAGAAAGTTCCCAGCAGAGCAAGAGCCCCGCAATAGAAGCCTTAAAGCTTCCATCTGGATGTCTGTGTGAACGCTCTTCTTGCACTTAAATATTTGGTTTGCAAACCTAGACCCAGACTTGGTCTTCTGTAGCTACGCGCTAAAGTTTAGTTATACACAAGGAGGGTGTATTTCTTGAGTAGTGCTTCTGTTTTGACCCAGGGATAGGGGAGTATGCAGAGACCTAAGGAAAAATGTTTTCAAAGACTAGTTTCTTCAAACTTCATGGCAGGTCTTCATTCTATTTGCTGCACTCAGATTGAACACAGTCCCCAAAAGCAGACAACAGGTGTGCTGAGCACTTGGTAGTTGATTTAATGGGGGCAATGATACAAGTAGTTTTGTAAAATCATTTAAAAAATTTTCTGTGCTTTCCAGATTTCTATCATGAGCATATATAGCATCTATCTTATAATTTATATTTTATACTTCAAGTATATTTTGGACTTCTTAAGGTTTTTTAAAAATTTTAATGTTGGAAATTTTAACATGCATAAAAATAGGATCATTTTGTGATGCTGAGGATTCTGAGGAATTACTCACATCTGCAGCTACCAGCTCATGGCTGGTCTTGTTTCAGGAACATTCCCCCCTCCCCAGATTATTTTGAAGCAAAACCAAAAGATACTGTTTTATCTGTATTTCCCTATATATATTTCTAAAATTAAGGACAAAAATATGACCTCAATGCTATTGTCACAGCTAAGATAATTAAAAATAATTCCTTATTTTTATCAGTATCAATTCATGGAATCATTGGGCATGTCCTCTGTCTCTTTCATTTCCTGCAAATTTATAATTATAAAATACATCTTACTATTATAATTACATAATATATCTAGTTTGTTTGTTTGCCATACATTGTGGTTGGTTGATATTTCTCTTTAGTCTTTTTAATCTATAATTTCCTTCTTTTTTATATTTGTAAAAAAATTCAATTAACTGTTGTTAGAGGTTCCCACCATTTGGAATTTGCTGATTTTATCTCTTTGGTGTTGCTGAACGTGCCTTATATTTCCTGTGAATTGGTAATTAGATGTAGAAGCTTGATTATTTTAGACCTGAGTTTTTGGCAGGGGGAGCAGGGAGAAGGAACACGACTTAGTGGATGGTGTTCTGTATTTCCACCAAGAGGCATAGAGTCTGGTTGCATTATTTTTGGAAATATTATCAGTTACCAATGAGCATCAATTTAGTAAGTACTACTAATGATATTCTAGATATGACCTACCTAGTACCCTTCCATGTTGGAGAGGATCACTCCCATCTGAAACAAGATAGATTATTGGTAAGCATAATGGGCACTACTTTTCCCTCTGGGCCTCTACTCCATTAGAAGTGAACAGCAGTCTGTATGATAATTGTTTAGGTGAGCAAGCTGGATTTTAAACTGGGTCCAGGGTCAAGTGAAATCCAGTGTTTGAAATAGCCAATTCACAATGATACTATATTAGAATTTTAAAAAGGAATTATTGATAATGATGATGTAAGTTAGTGGTTAGAACCCAAACTTTAGCTCATAATAACTCTAGCTCTGAATTTTTCAAATTGTAGGACCTTAGAATTTTCTTTTTTTTAAATTTAATTTTATTTTTTCAGTGTTCCAAGATTCATTGTTAATGCACCACACCCAGTGCTCCATGCAATAGAATTAATTATATCTCTTTCATTGAATACTACTCAAATTCAGTGAGAAATAATGTGTATAAAGCAAGTAGATCAGTGCCTGGTATTTAGTAAGCAGTTCTTAAAGAGTCATTATAAAGACCATGTTTTGCACGATGACTCCATGTACATTTTGTTATGGTGATTAAACTTGACCTTTTCTAACTGATACTTTTGGTGGATTTACTATATAGCTTGTCCATTAGAACATTAGTAATGACCCTCTTGTGTATGGAAAAGAAACATTTTATTCTCTCTTCTCACCTAAATCCTGATATTAGGCTGTCCTGCCCCACAACAAAAGGACAAGTCAAGAGCAGTAGAATCCACTGGAAAGTGTGTGTCATCTCCATGCTTTCACCCTTGTCCCCACCAGACTATTCTTCATGATGTACCAGATGACCCTTTAAAACGTACCAGGTGAGGTCAAATCTCTCTTTGAATCTTCTGCTGGCTCTCTGTAGGGGGTTGAATAGTACCCCGCTCCCCAAGGAATGATTATGTTCTGACTCCAGAAACCCTTGAATATGACTTAATTTGAAAAAAAAAAGAAAAAAGAGGGAGGGTTCTTTGAGGATGTAATTAAGTTAAGGATCTTGAAATGAGATCTTGGGCTTAGGGTGAGCCTGAAATCCAATGACAGGTATACTTACAAGTGGAGGGCAGAGAAAAAGTTGGGACGCACCTCTTTGTGGAGAATGTGGAGAAGATGTGGAGAAGAAGGCTATGTGAAGGCAAAGGCAGACATTGGAGTGATGTGTCTAGAAGGCAAGGATGCCCATGATTGCCGGCAGCCATCAGGAGTGAGGAAAGAGGCACAGAACAGATTGCCCCTCACATCTTGTAGGGAGAACCAATCCTCAAGACACCTTGATTTCAGATTTCTGCCCTCCAGAACTGCGAGATAAAAATTTTCTGTTGTTTTAAGCAAGCCACCCGGTTGTAAAGACATATCCTAGCAGCCACAGGAAGCTAATACACACCCTTCGGAATTTTTTCCCACAGGGTCGGTGTGACTCGGCCTCCATCCACATCTCAGATCTTGTTTCTCTCTCCCTCTGCCCCAGCTGCGGGGCCCTCCTTGCTGTTCTTTTGCCATGCTAGGTTCACGGCTGTCTCAAGCCTCTGAATTTCACCTCTAGAAGTTACTTCACCCAAATCTTCACCTGACTGGCTTCCTCTTTTCATTCAGGTGGTGTTTAAAGGCTGCCCCTCGGGGAGGCCTTCCCTTATCATCCTACTAAAAATAGCCACTTTATTATCTCACACAGCATTCTCTATCCATTGGATTGCTTTATTTTTCTTAATGTAGCACTTATCACGACCCGACAACATACGAGCATTTTCTTGTTTATTAGTTTACCCTGGTCCACTTTAATTTGAGGCTCTGTGGAAGCAGGCTATTTTTCTCTAGGCCAGCACTCCCATCTTCAACACCTAGGACAGTGTCTGGACCGTAGTAGGCCTGGAATGAATACTTGCTGAATGAGTGGTTTCATATGAAATCTAGAAAAATAGACATGGATTTATGGGGCAGTATTCTATTTTGTAGGAAATACATTAGCGGCCCACGTCTTAAGACTTGCGTCATCGAAGATCTCAGAACTTCATTGTAATAACAGTCATTTTAAAATAACCTGTCTCTCTGAAAGTGGGTTGTGGGCAACCAGTGTTCAAAACCAAAAGAGGGAATCTCTGACAAGTTTGTGTCCAGGGAAGAGTGGCATGGAAATGTTGTGAAACAGACCTTGATTTATCCCATGAGGTACCCATTTGGTCAGTCCTACAGAACACAGGGTGGCCTGGGACACCTGCGTCCGATGTATCTCTGTGATTCTCGAAGACAAGAGTATAGACAAGGTTTGCATTTGGTGTTTAACAGCAAGGTGGAGGAAAGAAGGTGGGGAGTAATTATAGTGTTAGTTTTTTCCTGTGAGCCAAACAATGACTTTCCATGATGTCAAATGAAGAACCAAGCAGGATGCACTAGCAATTTAATCATCTCTGACTTACATTGTTAAAAAGCATGGGATTTTAAGAATCATTCTAGAAATCACATGAAACTTACTTAGAACGTGGGGGTAGAGAATAGTGCATGGTTCGAGCCAATGCTGAGGTTTTATTCACCAAAAAAAGACAGTGGGTATATTTAGAAATATACTTTATTTGAAAGATGATGAGGCCCACTAACAGCAACTACTTACCTTTCAAGTAATTAAGGACTGGAGCCAAGAAACTGGAGGGGAGGTCAAGGTAAATGGCAGTGCACCCAGTTGAGGGGGGTACCCCAGAGGAAAATGGAGCTAGGTTCAGTGCTGTTTAACGTTTCTCTTCATGATCTGGTTGAAGAAACTAGGAACACAGTCAGGAAATGTGCAGATGCGACCAAATTTAGAGGCACTGCAAAGAGAGGGAGGACAGAGAAATGAGACTAGTGTGCGGGCAGAGAAGATGAATTTCCACTTGGAAGATCTGTAAGAAGAAATACAGGTGAAGCACTGAAAGCAGTAGTGCTGAAAACAAAGTCCAAGAAGCTATTCGAGAAAGAGGACTGTCACATACAGCTCTAAAAAGGTTAATGTGAGCCACCAGGAGCGGTAAGTTTCCCATGTACCATGGCACGTGCTCCCCATGTATCACTGGGAACACAGGAAGTGGAAGGAAAGAGAAAATCTCACTTTAGCCTCTTTTGTCCTCCTGAGGGTGAAGCTAGGGAGAATCAGCTGGCTTTTTCCTGGTTCCCAATTCTAAATATTAGGATTTCAGGAGATAGGAACTTGTCTGGTATCAGGTTGGCCAGACTCCAAAGGGTCTGACAAATGCATATTTATCAAATTGTCTCATGGATCAACTCAGTGCATGGAACTTTGTGCTCTCGAGGTTGAGAAAAAAATAAAAAAAAAAACAATTGTACTTGTAGACAGAAAGAAATGGGGAACAGGAGGAATAATAAAGGAAAGAGGGAGTGCAGAGGAATACATGTGTACAAGCCCTGGGTCATGATTTTCAGATAACGAATGAAATGATTTGAGAGGCTTTTTTCCTTAGCTGGTAACCAGAGGACCCTAATTTTAACCAGCAGTGGTTTCTCAACCTCAGTACTACTGACAGCTTGAGACATACGATTCTTTGTTTTGAAAGGGGTATGTGTGATCTGTGTGCTATAGGATGTTTTGAGGAGCATTCTTGACATCTGTCCTACTTGAGTACCTCTACACATTTCCGAATGGCCCCCTCCAGTTGAGAACCACCAGACTAGATGACTGGAATTGGAAAACCATCCTCCAAATTGGGAAATGTTTCTACAGATTTCTAATAGAAAGATATCTTTTCTCGATATCTCTGGGTAGACTCTATAGGGACCACTGGCTTTTGCCTACCTTTGAAGTGTCAGGAAGGATATGAAGATATTTGGCCCAAGTCACTGGATTTGAGATGTTCTTTACATTTGATCCCAAAGAGACACTGAAATCTGGGAAATCCTCACATTTTCATTTAAGATTTTAGGAGACACTCCTGGTTTTAAGGCTTCCAACCTTCTGGCCCTGTGCTGACCCTGTGGGGTTGACCTATAGGAATGACACACAGTGGCTTCCATGGGTCCATCCTTACCAGACCAAAGCATTACCCTGTCCACTGAGCCTTATTTCTCCTGAGTTTGCGGCTGATTTTGAAAAGAAGGATGTCTGTGCTATAGCCTGACTCATTTTGGGCAAACCCCGCGGATCTGTGAGGCAGGGAATACATCACCAGTATGTATTTCCTCGGTCTCAATCTAGATGTCCCGACCTGCACTGTTTGCGCACACAGTCAGGTGGAAGCAGAATCACTGTGGGTCTTAACTTTAAGGAGCAGCCTTGCAAAAGGACAGTGGAGGGTTTCATATATTGATTAAGCACAGTAATATTAATATGGTTTTTGCCTCTAGTCAACTTCTTTCTTCAGAACACTCCCAGCTGGGACTGAGAAAGTTTCTCTGATTCCAGCTGAATACTAATGTGGTAAACTTTGGGTGACCATTTGACCTGTGTCTTTTCTTCCTTTCTCTCATCTGCCCCTCCCCCTGCCCCTCGGTTCCTCTGGAGAGAATGGCTTTCCAGGTTTCACTGTGGGGCTCACGTGTCTCCTCAGCTCACCGCTGACGCAGTGACTGATGGTTCACAGTGCTGCCTCCCTTGACCTCGTCAACATCAGAAACTGCTCTCAAATCTCAGTCATCTCTGACAGCCTTTGAGCAGAGAAATGAGACAGTCTCCCTGACACAAAGGCTTCTGGCCTGGGGTAAAAAATTCCTTTTGAAAAAAAAAATTCGAACACTCTACAGACCACACTGCTTTCCATTCATCTTGTAGTCTGGCCCATCCATCCCCAACTCCATATTAGCTTTCAGACATTATAGCCTTTCTGTTTCTTGGAGGCTAGCCACGGAAGCTCAGATGTTTTCACATTGTAATGGCTGAGTCCTGGCATAGCCTTCAGAGCAAAGAAGAAAACTGGGCAGTTTATACAGCAGCAGTTAATTTTGACTCCTGCATAGCAAAATAAGAGTTCATCCTGTTTCTCAGTATAACACAGAGTAGCCAATCCAAATAAAGGGGGGAGGGAGGAAGGATAGATAGGATCCCATAATTAGCATAGAGAATAACCAGTTTTATTGAATCCAAGTAATATCCTAGTGTCTTCCAAATGAGAATACAGTATGTAAACAGAGAGAATACATGTGATTTAAATTTTAATTTAATTAAGGCAAATGACAAAGAAGCAGCCCTGAATATTATTCCCGATTTTTCTCTCCATTTGGCAAAGAAACGATCCTGATATAGTAAAGCCTATTTTCTTGACCTCAGAGTGGGATAAAAAAGTCTGTTTCCCTCCCTTAGCCCATTTATGTTTAAGAATGCTGCATCTTTGAGATCATTGGAAAAATTACCTTAACATACTGCTTCGACCCTCTCGGAATCAGCCAGTTCACTAGGCTGTGCAGTGACAGAAGGGGGCAGTCTTCCAGACCTTCATGAAACAGGAGGAGCCAAGTTTTGTGGGAAGCAGTGGCCCAGCTGGAACTGTCCTTCCCAACATCCTTTGTGTCTTGATTGGGTCATGTGACTGAGCTCTGGTGAACAGAAAGTTAGTGGCGGTGATGAGCACCATTTATGAAAACCTCTCTGCAGAATTGTTAGATTTAGCAAACAAGAATATGGGATGGCCAATAAGTTTGAACTTTCAGAGAATTACATACCACATACTTACACTAAAAAATGATTCACTGTGTATCTGAAAATCAAATATAACTGGGCATCCTGTATTGTATCCGGCAGCCCCGTTTTCATGCAAGATCATCTTTCTCTTCTCCTGATGGTTGTGCCCAGGCAAATTTCAAAGCCGCACTGGATCTGTAAGATCCTTCCCTCTGTCTGGGCCCCTGACTTGCTGTGGGAAGTAGAGCTCAGCTCCTGCCATACATTACATTGTAATGTAAGCCAAAAAACTTACTCCTACTGTGTTCAGTCATGGAGAATTCAGCATTTATCTCTTTTAGTGTAGTTTAACTAATGAGCATTAGTTTTCTCATGCTAAGAGGAACAGTTTCTTTTCTTCTCTTACACTTACCACATGGACCTCAGAGGTCATCTTGCGCAAACCAAGGTTTTTATAGAAAAGAAACTTGATGATCCCGGCGTCCTGGGATCAAGTCCCACATCGGGCTCCTTGCTCAGCAGGGAGCCTGCTTCTCCCTCTGCCTCTGCTGCCACTCTGTCTGCCTGTGCTCACTCTCTCTGACAAATAAATAAATTAATTAAAAGAAAGAAAGAAAGAAAGAAAGAAAGAGAAAGAAAGAAAGAAAGAAAAGAAACGAAACTTGAGTTATAAACACAGGAAGTAGCTTGGCCACTGTCTCCGAACTGTGACAGATCCAGGATTAAGTTCCCCTTTTTTACCTCTCTACCTGATCCTCTCTTCCTTCTTACCACAGTGTCTTTTCACTACCAAGTAATGGACATGTGCCAACCCCATAATTCTCAGTGATACTGTAAAGTCTCAGATGACTCTGTTCCTCACATGGCTTCTCATTTCTGGGGGAAGAAGGATGACTCTGATGTCAGTGACATGTTACACATTACATGGAAAATGCCAGATGGAGACAATGTCTAGAGAAAAGGTTGCTGGAATTCAGAAGACAAGGACATTTTGGAGAGGGGTGTTGAGTGGACATTAGTGAGCCTGAACAAGTCCTCACTAAAAAGGCAGGACTTGGACCAACAGAGAGGTCTGAGTACAGGGGACATTCATTCAAAGGAATGGTGAAAGTGAAGACCTTATAAGCAGATATTCACAAAACAAGAGGATCAATTAATGTCTCAGTGTCTTATGGCCCAGAAGGCAGGTGGCCGAATAAAGAAACTCAAATTAATATGATTTCCTTGAACTCGCTGGAATAGATACATGTGTTAGAAAACCAGGGGGTTTCTGCAGTGTGAGCTCACCATGTCTTGGCTACTGGCAATAAGCCATTTAAGAAATAGCAGGATGACATGTTCCTCCCAGCTTTGGGGATGCAGCACAGAGATGATACATTGTGACAAAATTTTCCTTTTCTTCTTTAGCTTGGAGAGAACACCTACATTCCTCATTGTCTTTTGAGTTCAGGGAAACCAGTACCAACATTGTGATACAGATTCTCCCACTTGTAAATGGGAAGTTAAAAAAACACAAATCTGAGGGGGCTGGGAGGGCGAGGGGAGGTGAGGGGGCTTTTCTTTCTCTTTAGAAATTTTAGCATTGTTATTTGCCATGGAATTGGAACATGGGCAGGATCAGATATACTCTCAGGATCCTCGGGTATTGACATATGTGAGTGTGGGCTTTCCTCCTGACCCTATGACCATTTCATATGCTTTGTTGGTTTGTACTGTGGTACTCTGTACTATAGTGATGGCATGGTAAGGATTCCAGGATATAAAAAAAAGGAGAAAAGATTCTTGCTGTATTTTATTCTGGAAGGAAGGCCAATCAATATCTGAGAAAAGTCTGTATTTGGATTTAGACACTGAACTGACCTTCACACACTTAAGTGTTTGAATTCTTTTGTCCATTTAAGGGTGACAGAGTTTATGCATTTTATCACTGCTTAGTGTTTCTAAAACATAGCTATTACCTATGAGGTATTATATGAGAAAAGGCACAATAAATAATTCTTTTTTGGTTAATTAGTGTAAGCAAATACATGTTTAATGCAAAATTTCAATATTTTTAAGTTTATAAAACAATAAAACAGTTATTAATAGTAGTTGTTATTAATCAGTGCTCTTTTACATCCACTCAGTGGATATATATTTTTTAAATTTTTTATTTTTTTATTAACATATAACATATTATTAGCTCCAGGGGTACAGGTCTGTGAATCTCCAGGCTTACACTCTTCATAGCACATACCTTCCCCAATGTTCATAACCCCACCACCCTCTCCCTACTCCCCTCCCCACGGCAACCCTCAATTTGTTTTGTGAGATTAAGAGTCTCTTATGGTTTGTTTCCCTTCCAATACCACCTTGTTTCATTCATTCTTTTCCTACCCCCCAAACCCCCCACGTTGCCTCTCAGCTTCCTCATATCAGGGAGATCATATAATTGTCTTTCTCTGATTGACCTATTTTGCTAAGCATAATACCCTCTAGTTCCGTCATCGCAAAAGGCAAGATTTCATTCCTTTTGATGGCTGCATAGTATTCCATTGTATATATAGCCCACATCTTCTTTATCCATTCACCTGTTGGTGGACATCTAGGTTCTTTCCATAGTTTGGCTATTGTGGACATTGCTGCTATAAACATTCAGGTGCACTTGCTCCTTCGGATCACTACATTTGTATCTTTAAGACAAATGCCCAGTAGTGCCATTGCTGGGTCATAAGGTAGCTCTATTTTCAACTTTTTGAGGAAACTCCATGCTGTTTTTCAGTGGATATATATTAACATAATGACTTTTATCAGGCAGAAGAACCTGATGGTGAAGAGTGTGAGTGCTGGAGCTCCATGCTTGGGAATCCTGGCTTCTCAGTCTATGAGTTTTATGGCCTCAGGTCTAACCCACTTTTTACCTTCTGTCTAAGTTACTATTGATACCTAACAAATCACCCCCTAAATATAGGGGTTTACAATAATTTCTTTAATCTGCTCATGGATTCGAGGGTTAGGAATTCAGACAAGGCACCATAGAGATGGCTGTCTGTTCCATGATGGCTGGGGCCCCAGGGGGCAACTTGATGGCTAGAGACTTTCAGAATCTTCTGGAAGCTGGAACTGCCTGTGATGGGCTGGGCCAACTAGAAGACTAGAACTGATCACCAGAGTGCCTGCATGTGGCATCTCCATGTGACTTGGTCTTGTTCCATCATGGTGGCTGCCCACCATGGGTAGTCATACTCCTTATAGAACTGTGTAGGCTCTGGAAGCTGCATTGCTTTTTATGGCCCACCCTGAATATCACAACCCTTATTTCTGTCATATTCTATTGGTTGAAGTAGTCACGGGTCTTTCCAGATCCAAGGGCAGGGACCTAGACCCCATCTCTTGGAACTGTGTTAAAAACTTCTGCAGTCTCCTTAAATGAGGATGAGAATAGTACCTTTCTTGTGTCAGTTTTCAGGTTTACATGAATTCATGTTTCTTAGGTGCTAAGAACAGGGCATGGTACCTTCATACTGAAGCAGGGACAACTCTTATCCCAGGCACTAGGCTAATGCTGAGCTTTCAGAGATGAAAGGGACTTAGCCTTGGTTTCCTTGAGAACTTCACAGTCAAGTGCAGGTGAGTTTGTTGCGGTCCTCTGTATGCAGCCTTCCCTTCCCTAGAAATCTGGGAGCAGAGTATTAACTAATTTCATTGCTCCGCCCAGCTTATCTTCCTATGGTATAGGAGGTGAGTAGAACTAAGCATTATTCTTATCCTTACTTAACCAAAGAGAAAATTGAGGCCCAGGGAGGTTAAATGATTTGCCTAAGGTCAGAGAATTAGCAGCCGAAGGCAAGACTGGAGGAAAGTTCACAATCCTCTCGTCTTTGGCTTCTATAAGTCATGGACAGAAGTGGGACCCGGTCTTTTCAATATGCCCTTTCCTCAGGGAGAGGAGGGGGTGTCACTGCCACCACAGGGGTCACAACCAGCACTGCAGGCACAGAAGCCCAAGGGCTTCATCTTCTACTTTGGCCTCTAATGAAGCTGTTGTCACATTTCCATCCTCTCCGCCCTGTAGGAAAACACTGCAGTACTGGGGGACCTCATTAAAAGAGCCATGTTAGTAGGAGGCAGAGTGCAGAGGAAGGAACAAGGAGCCGCTCAGCAGACCGAGCCCCTCTCTGTGGTTACTTCCCTCTAGCAGTTCACTTGTGCTGCCCTCCACACAATGCCTCCTTCCCAGGTCCCTCACTTCCACTTTCCCTAAAAATAAATCTCCCATTAGCTCCACTGGTGGCTTCTGAAGGAGCACAGCAATAAATTGAATTTCCAGCTTACACCAGAGCTTGGCAAAGTAGAGAAGGCACTTTCCCAGGGCCGCTCATCTGCACTTCTCAAACTGGAGCGATTGTTCCCAACAATGCAGAAGAGAGGCGCCTGCTCCCCTGATTCCTTGTATTTTCTTCCTAGTGGAGTCAGATTTGCATTCTCTTCTAATCCAGTCCGACTGCCAGGGCCAAACCCTGAGGGCTTGCATTCGCCAGAGTTCTGTATGGTCTGTGCCTGGGAGAGCTGCTATATAAAACATGCAGGGGGCCTGGGAGGCTTGACTTTAATCCCCAGCTGGGTCTTGGTGTTTCTTTCTCATTAAGGGCGACAGGGTTATCGGAGCTGGGAGAATGGGGACAGATAAGTTCCGTAATTCATTTCTCCCCACTCGTGCACAACCTATGAATGTCTTTGTCATGTATTTTTCCTCCAGAGAGCAAACTGATTATTGTGACAATCATCACCCACCACCTGGAATTTAGCATCCCAGATGAACTGGGATGAGACTCCAGAACAGGACTGTTACCAGTAACAATGGGTGGAGATTATATATATATATATATATATATATATATATATATATGTATGTATTTTAAGAGCTTCACTGGCCTATCAGGTGCCTGCTGCCAGATAAGAATCCAGTTGAGCCTTATGCATATGAACTTTGAAAATCACTGATGAGGACTTATAAAATTAGGTCCATTTTACAGATAATAATAGAATGAGAAGTCACTCCTAGGAGATCTTTTGGGGGCCAGCAGGCAAGTACTCCTTCATATATAGCCTACGAAATTTAGGTAATGCATTACTTCTAAGAGTTGAGCATTGAGCTCCTACACTTTGATTAATTGTTAAATTGATAGGTGAAATATTTGTTGAGCATCAGTTACTGAATTATGTGCTGGGGCTTCGAAGATGATTAAAACATGGTCTTTGTGCATAGGGACCACTTCCCTTGGAGACATTTTTGGTGGTTACAACTTGGGGTGAGGTGCTTCTGGCATCTCATGTGTAGAGACCAGAGAGGCTACTAAACATCCTACAATCCACAGGACAGCCTCACAACAAAGAATAATCCAGCCCCAGATATCAATAGTGTCAAGATTAAGAAACCATTGTTAGGAAGTCTTGTTAGAAGACAGGCATCTAGATAATGGCAATTAATATATTTTAATAAATGCCAGCATGGAGATAGGCACAAGGCATAATTTAAACAGAAATAAAGAGGAAAGCATAAAACTAGAGCTGATGCCTCCTCTCTTTTGCAAACCACCACTCCTTTCTGCTCAAGGCTGACTGTTTTCCTTCTGTTGGCGGGAAGGGAGTCATGCTCTTTATTTTGCCTTTCCCTTATTTGAGGTGTCTGATAACTGTGTTTTCCATGCAGGTCTGAAAAAAAAGGCTGGAATATGGAAGGGAATTGGGATTCTTTCCCAATATGTAGGGTTCTGGGTTACTTGGAAAGTCAGAGACTCCTTAACCGTTTCGATCTTCCTTCTTTCTAATAGTCTTCTTTCTGATCTTCAAACAGAACCATAGTGAATGGAAGCATTAGGCTTTCAGGCTGTGAGACTCATTGGAAAAAACCCAAGTTTCAAAGCCCTGGAGTCCCCTTAAAAAAATCATTAAAGTCATTTCTCCACCGTGGCCCTCAATTTCTTCACACGCAAAATGAGGTCATTGAATAGATGATCCTCTAGTTCTCTTCCAACACATTGGGCAAATGCCAGCTTGGTATTTTTCATTTCCTGATGCCCACTGGACCTCAAATATCTTTTTATTTTCACACTTAAGATTTAGGAAAAAAAAAAAAATAGGGTTACCCCTGTTCTGCCATACTGCGTTTTTCCAGTGGGAGGAAGAAGAGATGTTCACAAGAGACTAATAGTACACCAGCTCCTGGAAGGAAAAGACACCACTATTTCTCATGGGCTGGGTTTTGATCAAACAACTGAAGGTATGGAAAGGGAGGCCAAGAGGAGAGTAGAGTGCCCCTTTGGGATGAGCGTCTACCTGATTGTCCACCAGGCCTTTCTGCCTCTGTGCAAGGGACAAAATAATTTTGCAAAGGGAACTTTTTTTTTCTTTCAACTGTTTTCATTTAACTCTAAAGACTATTTCTAAGCACGCTGGAACAACGAAGCAAAGTAGATCAGTCAAAATATGGAGAGTGGTCAATAACAGAAAATATAGAGTTATTGGTCTTATCACTGAGGTGTGTATGACCTCTTTCCTTTCTGAATTCCTTCCGTTATCATGTGCTTAGCAGTTAAGTGTTCTGCCCTGATATTTGCATTATCCTCTTATCTCCCCAACTAGACTGCCTACTCCTTAAGGCCAAGGGCTGTCTCTCAGACTTGTCTTCTCGAGTCCCACAGAATTTACACCAGTGCTAGGCACAGAGATAGCATCATTCACTAAACACGGAGTGACTGCAACTCCATTTCAATAAGTATCTTTCCTCAAATACCTTTAGTTAACAAAGTATCTTCATAGTTCTTTTAAAGGACTATTTATATTTGAACACCTAGTTGATATTGCAAAAGGAGGGGGACTAGTGTCATTTAGATTTATTGAAATAGCACTTAGCTTGTATTAGTCTAGAGCAGTTTCTCAACTTTGGCACTATTGATGTTTTGGTATGATTTGGGGTATTTGCAGTAACCCTTTTATTGTGGGGTGCTGATTTGTGCATTACAAAATGTTTAGCAGCACTCCTGACTCTACTTACTCATACCAAAACAACCCTTCCAATGGCGAGGAACAAAATGTAAAAACCAAATATCCCACATTTGAGAAACACTGACCTAGAGGAAAACACAAGAAGATTATTATCCAGAAAGCATTTATCAGTTAGTAATCACCTACTAATTCTTGAAAATTCCATTATACCAAGACATTTCATGTATTTTTTCAGAATACATCAGATTTACTCATACAGTCATTCATTCTCCAGACATTTATTGAACATCTGCTGTTTTCTAGGTACTATAGAGGAATCTATGATGAATTAAATATAATTCCAGACACTCAGGATGCACCATCTAGCAGTGCAGATAAAATATGAGTCAAATATAAGGTGATAGAAAATAATTCCTGCTCTAAAATAGAACTACAAATAATGTGGTTTCCAGACCACTAGAAGTCCATGAACTTTTTGTTACTGATTCACAAAGAAGAATGGAAGTCACCTTGTTAAGCACACTATTTAGATCTGATGATTTCCTTTTCTTTTCATAATAAGATCGTACAAGTGAGGAAAGCATTACTTTTATTTACATTCTGGTGCAGTTTCCTTATTTCACTGTAGATTGGAAACAAAGTGTTCAGAAACACAGGGGAAAACGTTACTATGTTTCACATAGGGGAGGTGTGACAACCAGGTTGAAGAAATAATTGGAGAATTATTCATAGTTCAGGAGGCAGTTGATCTGAGGTTCGGAAGATGGATAGGTGGATTTTTCAGAATAAGCTCCTCTGATGACCCTATGATCTTGGTGGCTTGACACAATGAGGTGTTAATTCTTGATGAATTTGCCATTCCTCATAGGTCAACAGAGAGATTCTGTTAGTGCATTCATCAGGGAACAGGCTCCTTCCATCTGGTGACCCAACATCATCTATGGTCTTGGGAGTCCTCTACTGAATTTTATTGGAAGATAAGAAAAGAGTGTAGAGAGGCACATCCTTATCAAAATCCCTCATCAATGACTTCTGATCACCTGCCTACCATATATCTTAATTCTGCTGGCATTTTATTGTTGAGACTGAGTCATGCACTGCTACCCCAATGCAGGGGTCTTGGACATGCAGTCTAGCCCTATGTTAAGAAAGTAGAGGAGAGCATGGATATTACTGAACACCAAGTGTGTCCTTTATAGAAATTGCCTGGTAGGCTTTTCAGGGGAACAGAAAAATAAGTGTGAAAGAATTGGTAAAAACATTCAAGGGACAAGTAGACAAGAATCATTAGTTAACAGAAAAAAAAAATTGAGTGTATGTGAAGACAAGTTATAGGATATGTGGCTGAAGAATCTTGGATAGATTTCAATGATATTCTCATTGGTTATAGACAGTTGTTGGACATTATTGCTCTTTTAAAATCTTCTCAAAACTTGAATTTTTTTTTTAAAGATGTTATTTATTTACTTGACAGACAGAGATCACAAGTAGGCAGAGAGGCAGGCAAAGAAAGGGGGGGAAGGAGGCTCTCTGCTGAGCAGAAAGCCCAATGTGGGGCTCCATCCCAGGACCCTGAGATCATGACCTGAGCTGAAGGCAGAGGCTTAACCCACTGAGCTCTCCAGGCACCCCTCAAAACTTGAATTATTAAATAACAATTTTCTGATTATAGCATAGCTTGTGTAGAGTAGAAAATATAGACAATATAGAAGTTACAAAGACCAAATTTTATTTCCCCCGTATTTCTCTTCTCTTACCCAGAGAAGAAACATTGTCAGTGTTTTAGTGAGTAAAAACAAGGCCTGTGGACTCAATCTGTTGGGTTTATGTTATTTCTTCACCACTTTCCAGCTGGATAGTCCTCGCCAAGTTACTTTGACTCTATGCATCTGTTTATTCATCTGGCAATTATTGTGAAGATAAAATGAGAAAGTGCACATAAAGGAATTAAGATGGTGCTTTTACAGGATTAGAGCTCAGTAAATGTTAGATAATATTGTGAGCACTTTTCCATGTCATTACACATGTTTTTCAACTATGTAAGATTCCCAAGATGTGCTTATTATACTATATTTAGCCAACATCTTGTCATTGGGGATTCTGTTTATTTATTTTCATGTGTATCAATGTGTATATATATGAGTTTAAATATTACTTGAAGAAATACATTGGTGCATAAAGTTTTATATCCTTACTTATTTCTATAACATAAAGTATGAGATTACTGGGTCAAAAGCACCTTACCAACAGCCCCTTGACACATATTGCTTCAACTGCACTCTAGAACCATGGAATTAATACTGTCACTAGCATGGTATGAGAACTTCAGTTTTCTGGACTCTTGCCTACCTCAGTATTAATATTTAAATACCTGGGAGGCAAAGATGGTATCTCATTTCACAGAACTTTTGGGTTCTGGTAAACCAAAATATGTTATGGCATTAACTGTGTGTCTAGCTGTGAAGGTGTTTGTTAGACCTTTCCATGGTAATGTACATGCAAAAGAGGGCTCTCTAGACTAGGGGGAGATTTTTAAAATCTAAAGTAGAGTAAAAGCATTTAACTGGAGTTTTGGAGATATATTTTGGGATCTTCAATCATATGAGATGGAAACCACCTGAAATTTATTTCTTTTATCCAGTTCCTTAGTCCATGTACCAGATTCTATCTAGAACACAGCTTTAGAGAATTACATGCTCAGCACTGAAATATAACCTTACTGGGGGACTAAATACATCTCCCATACTATAGATCACACCAGCTATAATCGTTTCCAGAGATGGAAATGATCTAAGGTAACCAAATGTTTAAGACCTCTCTTGATGCTTCTTCCCACCAATCTATGGCCGTTACATGACTTTTCAGGACTATTTAAAGACAAAGATGTTATTGCCTTCAACTCCAGACTACCTGTAGGGGTTCATATCCTCTTCCAAGCTCTAGGGAGACACTAATAGTAGGAATGTTGGTTTCTGAGTGTTAACAACTACATCTTATCAAAGCACCAAGTGGTTTCATTTACTTCCTGAGTATGATACAGTACAAATCAGGCAAGTTGCAAATTCCTCATGGCAATTCCTATTAGAACTGCCAAAACTGAAAACCAGGTGTTACCCATAAATCCCTGCAAATTACTCAACCATTAGCCTCCCTCCATCAGAGAAATGAGGGATCCAGTCACAGTGGGTTTTACCAGTGTTATCTTCTCTAATAAAATGGGACCATACACTTTCCTAAAACCAACATAGTAAGAGTATGTCTCTGAAACCTAAATAATTATTTAGAAAGAGAACCATCCAATCTGTTTGCAGAATTGTTTGGAGTATGTTTTACTGAATTGACTTAAAAAAAAAAAAAAAAGACCCTGCATTTTCTGAAACACCAGCTGTTTGACATCAGAGGGTTACAACATATGCTAAAGATCAGTGACTTTTGATTACCAAAAGATCATGTACAATCAGTAGTATGTCCAGTGCCATAATGTTAACTATTATTTTTTATCAGACTTAGGGGCTGGTTTGGAGGAAGAGAAAACAGAAAAGGATGAAAGAAAGGAAAGGAAGTATGAAATGGGAGACTGCCAGGGGTGGGGAGAGGGCAAGAAGGAAAAGGCAAAGGAAGGAAAAAGGGATGGAGGAAGGATGACAGGGAGGGGAGAGAAGAAACTGTAGCATTCTCTCTTCATGCTGACCTTTGAATTAGAATGGAATGATTTTGTCCATTCACCCTTGTTTTCCTCAGCCATCTGCAGCACATACACAAAATCTCCCCAAGTCCTAGTTTCTGTCGAAGGGAACATTGCTCATTGAAAACAAGTCAGTAGCATTCAGTAGTAATGAGTGGACAGGGTCATGGATCAAGCAATCTACCTTCATTGCAGGGGGTTGTCAGGAAAAATCATTTGCTTGTCCTCAAATGATCATAAATAACACTATGCTCCAGGTGTTTAAAGATGCTGAAACAATTACCTTTTAGTCTCTCCCAAATGCAAATCATAGAGATTATCAAATTAGAATGACTTTCAGCTTAGTGTGTCCATTTTGATCTGCTCCCATTTTTAACTAATGATGGGTGTTTTAAGAATGATGTTATGGGCTGAAAAATAAAATCCGGCACTTTTTTTCTTATGAAAAAATAGAAATGAATGGGGAAGGTATTAATTAAGTGGTACCAGTTAGAAAAAACACATCCAAGATATTGCTAGTTTTAGTAAGGAAAAAATAATTAAGGAAATTTCAAAATAACTGAGTGAATTCCTCATATTTTCTGGATATAATCACCTTGACTACATTACGTTAATTTCCCCCATAGATTACTTACTTATAATTAGTACCCCCTTGTGACAAGAAAACAAAAACCACAGTGCCTCAGTAAACAGCATCACTGTATCAGCTAAATCACCCCAATCAGAAACTTGGGCCTTACACCTCCTCTCTCTCTCTCTTTCACCAAGGCCAGTCCTTCTTACAAGAGTTGTTGGTGTATCCATCCGCCACACCAGACACTCTTCGAGGTACCACCGTCCCTAGCCTGTTGCACTATTACAATCTTCTTACCAGTATTTGTAGCCTCCAATCTATATTGTAGCCAGAATTATCTTTTGAAAATAATAAATGAAAGCTTATATTTATGTTGATATTTAAAGTTACTTAAAGTTATTTAAATTTAAAGCAACCCTCCATTGCTTTTTGGGATAAAGACCCAAATGTTTAGGATGTCTACAAAGTCCTGCCCACTCAGTTCTCTGTCTCCCCCTCCCGCCATATTTACACCACTTCATACCCTAAATATTCAGCTCTCTTACAGGTTATTTTTGCACACTGTTCACTTCTGTTTTCTTTTTTTTTTTTAATTTTATTTATTTATTTGACAGAGATCACGAATAGGCAGAGAGGCAGGCAGAGAGAGAGGGGGAAGCAGGCTCCCCACTGAGCAGAGAGCCCGATTCAATTCGGGGCTCTATCCCAGGACCCTGAGATCATGACCTGAGCCTAAGGCAGAGGCTTAACCCACTGAGCCACCCAGGCGCCCCAACTGTTCACATCTGTTATGGCACATATCTTACCTGGTAATTAAATACATATTTGTTTGCTTATTTATTATTTGCAGTTTTTCCATTTGGAGGCATTGGTCAATAGTGCCACTGTAAACATCTGTGTACAGGTTTTTTGTGTGAACATGAGTTTTCATTTCAGTAAATACACAGGTATGATTGTAGGATCATTTGATAAATATATGTTCAATTTTATAAAAAGCTGCCTAGCTGTTTTTGAAAATGGTTGTACCATTTTGTATTCCTACTAGGAAGCTGTGAAAGATCCACCAATCAATATTAAATAACAAATATTAGGGTCAGGTAGATTCCATGTCAAGGTCTCAAATGTTTGTTCAAGGCTTCCTCATCAACACTTATTTCTGTATATTTTAACAATCCCAACAATGTGCTGTTACCACTTGATTCTTACAGGGAACTGGACTACCATGTTAAGAAACAAGTAATTCATAAAAGAGTTTAGATTAGAATTCAGGTCCCACTCACTCTCCAAAATTAAGTGATTAATGATATGTTTGCTAACTGGGAGGGGCAAATAAGACTCATTTACAGAACTTAATTAATTTACTGTATGAAGAATTAATGGAACAAATTCTCTTTGTACTTTAACACCAAAGGGTAATTATTTATGATTTCAGTCCTCTTGTTTTGGTTAGGATTCTGTATATTAGCATTGACTGGGCCTGGGTTCCTGAAATGAAATGCAGGCTAGATTACTTTGAAACAGTGATGTAAAATTCAAATACATTGTCTTTACTGAGTAAGGTAATGGGAGAATGTGGCTGGCCTGTCAGAAAACTGGGTTTGAGTTTTGGAATTAGTTGAATGACATTTGCTTCTGAGCATTAGTTTCTTCATCATACACTGAGGCAATAATGGCAAGAGATCTGGAAGCTCCTTTCCCACTGGCATCGTATACCTAGGTGAAGCACTTAGGACTGATGAAAGCCAACAAAGAAAAGAAAAGAGAAGAGAAGTTAAAAAATTTTTATTTTGAATTGATGATAAAATGAAGAAAGAACATAATTATATTTAAAAAAATTCCCCTCTACTGATACTGTCTCAAGTTCTTTTTTGCCTGAACTACATGTATTAGCTATTTGATTACATAACACATACACTGAGAATTTTCTTCATGTGAACAACTTAAAAACTATACATTAGTATTTACATAATAGGTAATTATTTCCACTTGGAATGTCCTTGCCAATATTGTTCTTCCTTAAAAATTGTATTTCCCTAGGTTAGCAGGACTTGACCGTAAAGTACTTTTAGGGAGGTTGGTGATTCTGTTAATATGATTTCATCTTCAATTATTATTCATCGTTCACTCCCTTCTCATTTACTTATCTTTTCATTTAAATTTATTGCACTATTATGGAGTCAATATTAAATAACAAATATTAGGTTGTTATAAATATCAGGTTGGGTAGATTCTTCGTCAAGATTTCAAATGTTTGTTCAAGGCTTCCTTCATTTAAGATACCTTCTCCGTTTTTAATATCTGAATAGAATGGAATTTTTTATAGAAATGTTTCCCCTTTGGAAAGTCACTAGGGAGTAACATAGGCTTCCTGGTACCTTAAATATGTTTCATTTTCTGTGAAAGTTGTTAGGAGATGGAAAAAATATCATAAACAGTGATTTATTTGATATTTATGTTTGGGTATTCAAATGTGTATGCATCGTTAGGACTTGGTTAACAGTGTACCCATTATTCCCAAAATTATACAGTAAAAGATGCATTGTATATAATTATATATCTCTAAGCTCTACATTTCTGTCTATCTATCATCTTATCTGTCTTCATCTGTTGAATTTGATCCATTGGGTGTTGGGGCAGTGCGGGAGATGTAATACAATCAGATAACCCTTCCTCAAAGCCCAGCTTAGAGGGTGCCTTGGTAGCTCAGTCAGTTAAGCATCTGCCTTTAGCTCAAGTCATGATCCTGGAGTCCCAGGATCTTAGCCCTTCGGGGGGCTCCCTGCGCAGCGGAAAGTCTTTTTCTCCCTCTCCCTCCTCCTGCTCTCTGTCTCTCAAATAAATAAAAAAAATCTTAAAAAAAAAAAACTTAGTTCAGCCAACTACTAACTACAATCTTTTAAAAATCACAGTGTATT